>NC_048300.1:59048895-59181805 GCF_013100865.1 Trachemys scripta elegans | reverse complement strand
GGGGGGGGCTGTCAGGGGCTGGGGAGTGGTTGGATGGGGCATGGGAGTCCCAGGGGTCTGTCTGGGGGTGGAGGTGTGGATAAGGGTTGGGGCAGTCAGGGTACAGGTAGGGGGTACGGTCCTAGGGGGCCAGTTAGGATGGGGGGAGGGTCTCAGGAGGGGGCAGTCAGGGGACAAGAGGCAGGGAGGCTTAGGTAGGGGGTGGAGTCCTGGGGGGCAGTTAGGGGCAGGGGTCCCAGGAGGGGGCAGTCAGGGGACAAGGAGCGGGGGGGAGGATTGGGGGTTCTGAGGGGGGCGGGAAGTGGGTGGGGCAGGGGCGGGGCTAGGGCAGGACGGGGGTGGGGCTAGGGCGGGGCTCCTCCCGTCCTCTTTTTTGCTTGCTGAAATATGGTAACCCTAATGTGTGTGGCCACATGCTGACTCACACTGAACCTCAAATACTCTATGTTGATCACAAGCTCTGCTTGAGCTGGCAGGGCGAGGCCCTGTAACACAGTGGTATGGGTACGTGCATCCCAGACCTCTTCCCTCTGCTGGCTGTGCTAGCTGAGATGTTCACTGGGTAATAATCCATCTTGTGAGAACAGAAGGCCCTGCCTTCCTGTCTCGATTCCATATACCAAACATCAGGAATCGCAGGTGATGCTCACACATTTGGCAGCACCTGTCATGCCTGCCCATATCTGCATTATATTCACCCATTTTGGAAGGATGCAAGGATTGAAGGAGCAAGGGCTGAAGGAGGCAGAGGAAGGACAGAATGGGAAAGGCTCCCCTAGCTAGGTTGCTCCAGTCTCTGGGCCCTTCAGACAAGTCACACCCCCAGATTCTACTTGGCCAAACCCCAGGATCCCTCAACACTTCATCCTCTCTGGCATCCTACCCCTAGAAACTGGCAGCCCCAGGCAACCTACTGACTCCACCAGCCTCCAGAGTCACCATTGCTTCTCCACACTTCCTGCTTCTGGGGCACACAAAAGCTAGTCTCCTGCCTTCCCCCACATCTTCTCCTACTGCTTAGGGAAACCCTGAGGGAGTAGGCAGACAGTTTTTTCTCACTAGTAAGAAATGAAGCTGCACAAGAGTTGGCAGATGTTCATGAGACTAGCTAATGACTATGGTGTCTGCATAGCCATTGGACGAAGCCCCCTATAGCTTGCCAATTAGAAAAGAACCCTGAGCTTCATCTTAGTGTGGGCTGAAAGTTGGCATTTCTGCATTTAATTTCCTTTGTTTTCTAACTGTAGCAAAAAAAATCATAAATAAATGGAAAGAATAGAAGTGCACACTCCTGGGGTCTGGGAGTAAAATTGCATTCGCTAGCTGGCAAGGGATGGCCTGCACATATCTGGGACATATCTGGCACACCCTGGACACATCTAGAATTGCTGTACACACCTGGTACATATCTGTGACTCCAGAGCCCACCTGGTCTGAGACTCACCTCGGACTTCGGAGCTCTGCCAGGACTCACCTGAGACACCCAAGAATATCTACAGAACTCTGGAAACACCTGCAACATTGCAAGTGCTTTCAGCCTTCCGATTTTCTATTCTCTAATGACTCATTTTCCCCACAGTCTTTCAGGATCTGACAATGCTGCCTGCAAAACCAAAACTTGTCTGACATTGGAGATGGTGTCACAGAAGCAAATTGTAAAAACAAACCATCAGGAAAGTGCATCAGGGACAGGGAAAGAAGTAAAGTTTTGCACAACAATACACTCCCTTGATTCATTCTGAACACCTGCTCACCCAAACAGTAGCCCACCATGCCTATACACCAGCCATTTCTCCCTCACTGAATTCCACTCCAGCCCTACTCCCTGTACCTCTCTGTCAGCTTCATCTCCTTGCCTCACAGACCAATTTGTCTGACTGCTTGTAATTAACTGTTGATTATTGTGCAAAGCACCAGCAAGCAAGTCCAAAGTGGATCATTAAAAACAGTTAGACCAACAGCAATGGAAAACGGCCTGTTGCCAGGGAAGGGAAATCCATGCGTGGCAGGCACATAATCTTTGTTTAATAAGGACTGAGGAAGGTTGCTCGCTACCAGCAGGGGGCACCCTGCACTGGCAGCAGAGTCTGACCTAAAAAGGTTTGATGATTGTGAGTGACACTTGTAAAAGTCTAGGGAAGAAAGACACCCAAGAGTTAATTCTCCAGTTGGATAAAGCTAATGAGAGCTACATGGCTAAAATGGTGTGTGATACCTTGGGAACATGAGTGGGGACTTAGGTTCAGAATTTAGACATTCACCAAGAAACAGGAGAAGACCCCGGTTTTCAGTGCAGGCTATCAAAATACCTCATCCTCACTACTGTCTTTCTACAAAGAATTGGAATGATCCACTACTTTATCATTTCCAAGCACTGTGCAGAGAAGAGATTCAAGATAGCTGTTGCCATCCCATCATTTTAAAGGTAGGCTGATCAGGTGAACTTCTTCACCTGGGCAAAGTCCCATGAATGAAAATATAAGCAAGAGTTGAGCAAGCTCCAAGTCAAGTCTTCAGGTGAGAGCACAGTGTGCTACTGTGTCTGGGCAACAACTCTGAGAACAAAATGGCAGTTCTTTCTTCATACAGGTGGCTGCTACACCACCTCCTCCTAGCTACCAGCACTACAGGTGTGGCCAAGGAGAGAGGGCATGGCCAAGCATGTCAAGACCCAGCTAATCCCCGGGGGCCATGTAGGTAGATTTAAGCAGGATGCTCTAATTAACAACAAGGACTGGACTGGTACCCAGACAGTCCCAGGATTGGGATAGAAGGAAGCGAGCAAAGCAAAGTTAAAGCCACTTTTTCCCCACAGGCACTGATTGCTCTTCAGTCCGACTGGGGAACCAGGGCCTATAACTGTTTTTTCAGTGCAGTGGCAGCTCATAGGGTGCTGGTACTGGTGCCAGTGATGGTGTTGCCACTGGTACCGTACATCCCTATCCTCATGGCCCTTCAAACCTCATTCTACCATTTCCCAGTAACTTTGCTGAATGCATTTAAGAAATCCAGCTTTCTGCCTTTGATAAAAATAGCCACCTCAGTGTCTCTTTTTAGACAAATTGTCAGTGGAAACCTTTTAAGAAACCATCTTGCTGTGAAATACACTTCTGTTGCTTGAAATAAAGCGTACAGGCAAATGCTGGAGCGGATAATACAAAGTGCCTCCTCAGTTCTGTGTCAACACAGATCATTTTTACACCATACCAATAGACAACACAGGGTGTGGGGCAGGAAGGGGAGAGAACCTAAACAGAAACAAACTACTTACGATAAATATTAAGCTTGGAGACCAAAACACTGGAGACAGGGGTTTTGTTCTCCCTGGTAACACAAAAAGAATCAGCAAGCTTAGGATTTTTACATGCTATGAATTTGGCTCTGTCCTCAGACTCCCAAGTGGCTGGGAGCTCATGTCATGGAGGGGCTTTCAGTTGCATTAAGGCTGGGCACCAGTGGGAGGGTGACAACATGCAGACTGAAAACAAGTTTCTATCTGTCCCTAGTACCAAGTGGAAAATAAGGAAAATAATTTTTCCTCTTCAAACAATGAACCATTTAACATGAACAGTTTGGTAGTTAACCCCTTCACTACTAAGCTTGCTCCATGGGAAGTCACGAGGGCAGAACTGGGACGAGCCAGGGTTCCAAAGGAAGGCTGGCGAGGCACCAGGATGCCCTATGGCACTAGGGTTGCCAACTTTCCAGGATTGTCCTGGAGTCTCCAGGAATTAAAGATTAATCTTTAATTAAAGATTGTCATGTGATGAAACCTCCAGGAATACATCCAACCAAAATTGGCAATCCTATACGGCACTTGAGGCAGCGATGAAATTTCATTTGGCCTCATATCCCCAGGCTGACACAGCAGCAAAATGCATAAACTCCCATTAACTCTGGATGGAAACCAAAGTACAGTTCTGCACATTTGGCCGCTGCGTAAACCAGCAGCAGATGAGTCAGAAATGTCCTTTTTAACTAGAGATTTTTGTCAAAGCTGCCCAGTACTGGGGCAGGAGAGCCACACAATGGCAGGATCCCCTGAAGATATGGAGCTTGGTTCTAGTCTCACTACACTGGTTTTACACCATTGTATTGCCACTGACTTAATTGTAGTTACTCCTGTTTTCCACCAGTGTCAGTGAGAGGGGACCTGTCCCTCGGAGACAGAAGTTTGGTTGAGATTAAGAGTCAGAAAGTTGGATTGTTTCTCTAAATCTCTTTGGCCTAGAAATAGAGCAGGAAATCTCATGAGAGCAAGAGGCAGGCACATGAGGAAGAGGAAATCTCATGATGAAATATATTCACTGTGATCCTGAGCTGGGACACACTATTGGATTGTTAAAGGATCCTCAGTGCCCATGGCAGGAAGGCAGATGCAGGCAATGGGACAGAGACGGGGAGAGAAGGAGCAGGCAGTGTGCTTAGTAGCGGATTGCTACTGCCTGCTGCTAATAGACCCTAAATTAATTTAGTCCGAAGGGAGTGGCATGCTCCTCCCTCCTCAAAACTGCCACTTTGTGAGGGAAGTGGGGTGATGTCTCACACCTGATTGCTACTGTTAAGTTTGGAATTCAAATCGATTCTCATATAAAAGATTCATCAGCTGCAGCTCAGTAATACCACCCTTCTCCATTGTGTTTCTACTGAAAATGCAGTCATCAAATGCCGGCTGCCATTCCATAACCTTCTTAGGAAGACTGATATTCCTGCTATGCACAGCTACACAGAATGCCAAGATGTAACAGCTGCCAGCCACTTACTGGATCCTGCAGAAGAGTCAAGAAAAGGAGCCACAAATGAGAGCCGAGGGAATTCAGGTGATCTACGAGCAACCAAAGGAGAGGATGACAGGCTATGGTAGCTGGCCAGTCCTCATATGTGTCTGCAACAAGGTCACTGTGCTGAGCATGCTGCCAGCCACAAACATGAAGACCCAAGCGCTGGGGGAGAGTGGACTGAACAGTTGAAGACATCACTATGGAGCAGTAAGGATATCACCAGGATCACAGAGAGGGCCAAGAATAGGTAGTGGCAGAAAAATGGTAGGTTTAGGGGTTGATGTTTTGGGGATCACCCAGTCCACCTGCCTTATAACTTCGGGTGCCTTAATCCTATGCTGCGGTGGCTCAGAGCTCTGACACCAGTAGCACTCCTACATCCTGGCTTCTACCAGCCTAGCTACCCCTTGTAGGATGATAACAGCCATTCCAGTCCAAAGTCTTCCCAAATCCATCTACCCCCGAGTTCTGACTTACCAGGCACTCAGATTTTTCCCCTCTGGTTCGTCACCTCCAAAGGAGTGAAACCAGCTCCCCAGTTATCAGTTCACTCTGGGACACACACACACTCAACACAGTTTGAACGACGGAGACCCACTTGAAGTAAAAATAAACAAAGGGATTATTTAATAGAAAAACCACAGACTCAAAGATGAAACAGTAAGGGAAAATGAACACACACCAGTTACACAAAAAATAAACACAGTCACAACTTCAGGTTTACACTTCTATATTAGCTAAATTCCCTTTTCTAGTATAAGTTACCTATTGCCTTCCCAGCATATCCCCGTCATAGAGTGGAATCCAGCATTTCATAGACAGCACCCTGCCTAGATGTGGCTAGATATCAACCCTCAGTTTCTGGATAGTCTTCTCTTCAAACCTCTTTTCTTTTAACAGGGTTTGGGGTGGGGGGTGTTCCTTCTCTCAGACTCTGGTGATTCATGATGGTGGAAAATTCCCTCCTTTCTTAGTTTTCAAAGACTGGAATTTTCTTTACAATTTCAAGTTATTTGGTGTTTTCCCATTAAATTTAATGGCCCATCACTTTTCTTTTCCTGGGTGGTGCAATGCTAGGTGCTTGGAGCTAGTCTCATCTGGCTGGGAGACAGCCCCTCCCTGTCTGACCGACCACCTCCCTGTTGTGAGATTTGGAGCTGAATGTTGCAGCCAAATTATGAGCACAGTGTTATATCTACACAGATAAATACATTCATAACCACGGTCTGTATACATATCTCATAGTGGCCATCAAGTTCAGAACATTACAAGCTTTCACAAAAGACCTTATACACAATAACATTGTTTACAACCAGTTGGAAAAACCTGAAATGTGTCCTGGACTGAACTCTGATGATGTTTTTAAAGGTACATTGATAGAATTCTGCAGCTTGAAGACATGATGCTAGATGCCACAGGAAAATAGCTATCCCATGAAGCCTATTGCTTTGAAGGAAGCAAAGCTTAAAATCACATTAGATGTTTGTTTAAGGACTAATGCATTTAGCAATTGTAAAACCTAACTGTAATGTCTTGTTGTTTGTCCACTAAATCACATTAGGCTCTAGCAGTGGGATGTACTTTCTGCTTTCCCCTGCTGTTTCTGCTTCATAACGTTGAGTTTCTCACACATCTTTGCCTCTAGCTTTATACAGTTTGCATTTTAGACCTTATATTTGTTTGGGTCTGGTCCAGGGGGACCTGAAAGATGTCTTTGAAAGATCTGTTCACCACTAGTCACTCAGGAGCAAAATAGGCAGGGTGTGGATTAAGGTAGATCAGGAAAGGAGAACAGTATTTCCCTAGTTAAAATTAAAAAGGCAAAGTGGGATAATCAAAATTCACAAGCATGAAAAATCCATGGATTCCAAGGGTCTTCCTGTGCATTATTATTTATTATTTGTATCAAGGTAGTGCCCCAGAGGCTCTAATCAGGGATCGGAGGCCCCACCATCCAGGTGCTGTCTGTAAAGAAAATATATGGTTTGCCCCAAAGAGCTCACAGTTTCAGTTTATGTTGTAGTCTCTTGAACCACAGTGTCACTGGGGGGGAAGAGGACACTGTTAGCCCTTTTGTATGAGTTCATCCCTGACAGTGAAAACTAATGGGTAGCTTGCTTATGGAGTCTGCTCTAGGGTGGACTGAAACTATGGCCAGAGGTAGGAGCTCCCATAATTTATTATAGTGTGACATTATGCCCCATATTCTTCATTGAAATATTGTTATGATATGAATATGGCATAACTAAGATATGTTTTATGCAAGATGAGTCATGTGAGGTATCGTTGGAAAGATTATGATTTACTGAATGTGATTATCCAATTTGTAGGCATGAATCATTTCTGTATCTGAAGTTAGGAATATTGACTATGTAACAATTACAACTATGTGTGTACTTGGGGAACGCCCACCAGACAGTATGCAATCAGCCTGGATAGGCCATTAGGAAGGACAATAGGACTTTGAAGATACTAATCTCCCACCTTCTAGATAAATTTCCTGGGATGCTGCTTTGACAGTGCAGGGTCATGTGATCGTGTCACCTGGTACAGAATACCATCTTGAAACGCTGGGGTTTTTTCCACGGGAAGGGGGTGAGGGTCAAAACTGGGAAGCAAAAGATTCTCGCCATATGCAAATCCTATTTAAGGCTGGGGAGTGAGTTAATCTTGGCTCTTCTCCACCACCTCCCCACCCAAGAAGGAAGACTGCTGAAAACACCTGAAGAAACAAAGGAACTAAGCTGGGGGAGGTAGGGGCTGAGCTCAAGCAAGACAGATCAGCCTGTAAAAGGAATCCCTGGAGATTTAAGCTGCAAGCAATGCAGTTTACCATCAAGAAACTCTGCAACCTGCTTGAAACAAAATGTAGGGTGAGAAATTATTATGTGTAGCCAGTATTCTTTAGTGTATTAAGCTTAGTTTGTGAGTTTTTTATTTTATGTGCTTGGCAATCTGCTTGGTTCTGTTTGCTATCCCTTATGATCACTTAAAATTTACCTTTTGTAGTTGTTAAACTTTTTTTTTTTGTTTACTCCAAAACTCAGTTTGTGCAATTCATAACTGCGGGGGGTGGGGGAGAAGCTGAGTCCTCCACATTGAGGGAGGGAGCAAATTTCATGAGCTTATGCTGTATAAACTTCCATACAGCACAAGACAATATAATTTTGGGTTTACACGCCAAAGGGTGTGTGCACCAAAGTGCTGGGCAATTCCCCGAGCTGAGTCCTCCCACACAGAGCTGATTGCACACTCTGTGTGATTCCACAGTTCCACAGAGTCCCTACCTCTGTGTGTGCTGGAAGGGGGCCTGAGAGCCGGTCACAGCAGCACAGAGTAAGGCAAACCCAGGTTGGTGGGACAGGCGGGCTCAGTGGGACCCCAGCACATCAGGTGGCACCCCGGAAGGGGGAGGTCTAACCCATCACACATAGTACTGGTAAAATGGGTAAGAATGACATCCTGGTGACTCAAAACCTCTTATTTATCTTCAGGACAAGCTTCCCAAACACACCACTGCCTGCCAACTTGCCTTAACCCTCCCCTGGACCAGCCACTTCTAATGGGGAGAGAGTGGTTCCCTCTTCATGACTCAAGTAGGTAGCCTTTAGCCCGTCTGCTAAGTGTGGCAACCAGATGGCAATTGTGAGGCGGTTTCTATTTTGTGGCCATGTCTAGTTAGAACTGGCCTGAGAACTCCAGATGGACAGTTCCTAGTGTTCAAAAATCACAAGACTGGTCCCCAGAAATCACAAGATTGGCTTAAAAATTGAGGTTTTTTTTTTTTTAAATTCATTCAGGGTTCTTTTTATTGGCCTTCTGATTTTATTTGCCTTGAGTGATATTTGCTCCACAACCAGGAGGGCTAGAAATTTACTTTTTAGAAAGACAGAATGGACAAAGTAAGTAATTCTCCCATAATTACTTGGCTTTAAGAAAGACATATGATAAAATCATGAGAGTTGACAACTCTAGACCCTCCAACTCACATAGGTCACTAAAGATCTCACAGGGGATATCAAATTTCAGACATTATCAAAATTGGGCAAATACAAGCTTTTTTATGTATTCACTGGACCTGGAAGAATCTGGCTCCCAACACCTAACCTTTATCTCAATGGGAAAGGATATTTAATTTTGAAGTCTACTGACAACCTCTCAAATGCCATTGTTAACCATTTCACTGCTAATCACCATAGTCAGAACATCCAGCTAATGCCTGGCTTTAAATGAGAGTCAGGCCAAGCAGAAGAGAAGAGAAGAAAACCACCAATAGAAATTCCACAAGTTTGGGGTCTTCTCACTGCACCTGCCGATTTGAAATAAATGCTTCAGAGATCCAAGGTAGAAGCTCCCTACAGATATCTCCAAATCCCCCACAGATTTCAGCTGCCCTCTGTAATATATTTGAATGACATGGGGGATCTGACAGATTCCCCATCACGAAGCATCCAACATTTGACTAACGAGCAGCATCAGTAAGCATGCCCTTGGCCAGGGAAAGAGCTTCCCAGGGTCTTTTTTGGAAAATCCTGCCTGCCAGCTGTTAATGGATGGGGTTGAATTACTCGATGAATGTTAATGAGCCTATTATGAAGAGCACTTCATCATGTGACAAAGGTGTATTTAATAGTGCTGAAAGGGTTCCCAGAGTAAATTTTAAAAGGTCCTAATAGTGCAATGAAGACTCCATTAGTGCATTAATTACAATGCATCCAGATTTCAGCTCGGCTGCTTCAGGAATGCAGGATTCAAAACCCCCAGCAAAGACAGAGGGTGAGACAGAAATCACCAAGAGTCGGAGGAGGATAGGGATGTAAGCATTCATACCAGGAGGCAAGATTGCTCCTCGGGGCTAGATAAAGAGGCCGGGCTATATAAAGGGGCTGCTGAGGCACATCATAGCCTCCCAAACTGGGATTGGAGTACTATGGCAGAGCAGACTAGACATGATACTTAAAGTTTCTCTCTGTCCTGTTCTGAAGAAATTCATTGAGTTTCGGGCCAGAAGGGACCATTAGATCATCTAGCCTGGCATCCTGCATAACCAGAGCATTACATCTCCCCCCAGCTTACTGTGTTCTGCCAATAACTCCAGCTTGGGCACCACCTTGATTTTCTTCATTCACACCTGCCGCCTATGTGTCTTCTTCCTAGCTGCCCTCTGTGCATGGAAAAATTATCTCTCCCTACTTGCCAAGCCACAGCCCATGCCTCATTCAAATCACTCCTTGAACCTCACTTCTGCCCTGGCATCTAGAGGCCATGAATTCATTCACAACAGACTGAGATATCTAACAGAACCCTCATGAGCCGAATATACCCAAGGCCGAGTAACCATGTGCTGCTATTGCTGTAAGCCTTGTACTTCTTCACCCAGTGCCACTCTACTGTTCATTGCCCTCACTTGTGGCATCAAGTCTAAAATGAGACTGCAAAGCTCTTTGGGGCAGGAACCTTGTCTTTGAACTTAGAGCCCTGTAAAAATAATAGTTGCCGCTCAATACCATGTTTCAATCTCTTCAGTGAGAATAGGCGCAAGGAGGATGGAGAGTCACCACCCCCTGTAAATGACTTTTTGGGTGCCAGGCTCTCCTACCAACCCCTGCACTGCTTGCTGTGGGAAGGGGAAGTGATGGTCTGCACAAGATGTTATTGTACAAGTCAAGATGGTTACTAGCCGTTGTTAAGCACTGGAGGGGCAGAGGGTCTGTTTAGGGAAGAGAGGGGAATTGACCCCTTTAATCCCACCCAGGCTCTCAGTTGGGATGAAGTTATCTTCACAGCCTCTAATAATTGCAAGGAGTGCCATTCACATTCTGAATAACAAATACAATACTTCTGCTTCCCTATAGCACCTTCCAGCAAAGCACTTGGCAGACTTCCCAAATCAATCCTCAGAACACCTCACTGTCGCCTTTTTGCAGGTGGGGAAACGGAGGCACAGGAAGGTGAAGAGACTTGCCTCCAGCTATACAGCAAGTCAACAGCAGAGATGGAAATCCATCTCATTGGTCCTGACTCCTTTCCTTTCTTTAATGGCAGACCACACTTCATCAGAGATTAGTTATCCTGCATAAACAGAGCACTGAGCGTATCCCTGTTCTGCGAGCCCTGTTTCCTGGTGGGTGTATCTCATGACAGATTCCAAATCCCCTTCCCCCCCCCTCCAGTCTACAGAATGTTAACTCTGGATCCAGAATTCCAATAGCTACTAGTTGGCATTCTATCAAATGGGAGGGAAAAGCAGATTCATCCCAGCTCTGTTTTACAGTGAATGGAGAACTGCCCTGAGCACAGGCAGAGCCCCACTCAGGTCCTTTTGGCTCATCCCCTGACCAGAGTCACATAGAATGAACCCCAAGCTTATTATTAAACAGCACCAGTGAACACCAGAGCAACAGTTCTCAAACTGTGGGTCCGGACCCCAAAGTGGGTTGCAACCCCATGTTGATGGGGTCACCAGGGCTGGCTTAGACTTGCTGGGGCCTGAGGCCCGAGCACCACCACCTGGGGCCAAAGCCTGAGGGCTTTAGCCCTGGGTATCAGGACTCAGATTACAGGTCCCTGCCAGGGACTGAATCCCTTGGGCTTTGGCTTTGCCTCCCTCCACTCCCTCCAGGGCTCAGGCTTCAGTCCTTCCTCCTGGGGTCATGTAGTAACTTTTATTTTTGAAAGGGGGATCACGATGCAATGAAGTTTGAGAACCCCTGCACTAGAGAAAGAAGTCCCAGTCGACCAAAAGCTCCACCCACTTGTGGCTAACAGCAGGCCTATGACAGCTCCAGGCACCTCTGTTTTATACACCGGTTCCAGGTGTAAATCATGGGAACCTTGACAGATTTCATGGGGGAAACAATAAGCCTCCTGCTGTTTGTCATGGGTGACCAGAGAAGCACATAAAACCACAAATAAAGCCATTTGTATTGCTAAATGAGTCTTGAGCGGGGCGGTTTTTCGACAAAATATAAATAATAGAAATTAATTTGTCAGTCTGCGTACAGGGCCCAGCCTGCTCCATGGCAAAACGCTGAGGAAAGCTGGTTGAAATAATTATTCTCGACTTAAGCAATCATTCTTTTTATTTCTGAAGGCTAATGGAGTGAAAATGCGGCTTTTCAGACCTTTGCTAATGACAGAGTCAGAAATAATGATCAGGGACCCTTATGTTCCTCTCATAATGAGGAAAGCAACATGAAATGATAGGGATTCGAGCCCTGAACAATCGCTCGCTCTTTATTTAAAAGGCAAATGGAGCATTCAGATGAGTTCTTTAGGTTAATGGAGCCACAAATAGGGTTTTGGGGCATGGATTTTTCATAGATAATGCAGCATGGGCAATATCTTCTCTGGAGGACAGAAATATTTACAGATGTTGGGATTTCACTGACACGGAGAGCAAAGGTAATAATAGAGGCTGAGAAGCTGGGATGAATTCCTCATTTCCTTCTCACTTCCCCAGCATGGGCGCGCACACTGTCACATGGCACAGAGCCACTAAGACAGTCTGCTGTGCCTGCCTGTCACGCTGCAAAACAGTGGGGAGACAGGGCAGGTGCAATCCACATAATACTATCTACAGCTGTGCAAAGCGTGCCAGTGAGAGACAGCCACAGACAGAAGAAACACTGTTCGGGAGGTATTGCAGGGGACATCACAAGCACAGCTTCCACAACGCCCTTTATTTAACATATACTGTAAGCTGTTCAGGTGAGGGGAAGAGGAAGTGTGGGCCTGGGAAACCTCTCACCTTCACCTTCCCTTTTACAAAAAGGGGGCTCATATCTGTTACCTTGTAGGTATAGAAGGAAGCTGGATACTGGCTCTCTAGTAAGACTTGGACAGATGCACTGTTCTGGTGCAGGCCTCTGTTTAATTGCCACATTGCTCAGTTTCACAAGTTCACATTTCATACACGGTTCTTTTCATGACCCTCAGTTCTCTTGTCAGGTAAACCTCAAATAACATATCCTGGGGCTGAATGTCTGCACTTGTCTGAGAGAGTGGGCCCAACTCCTCTCTCACTTACACAAGCTTTACACTGGTTTAACTATTGATTTCAATGGAGTTACTTCTGATTTACAAGGGTGTAAGCAAGAGGATAATCAGGCTCAGGGACAATCTCTGCCACACAATCCTGACTCAGTACTCTATGTATGTGTGTGCTAAGGGAGATCAGTGCCATTTCCTTAGCTCCCTACAATGGCGGAGTCATTACAAATACTTCACATTACGATCCCTTAATTTCAAATGCTTTAGTAGAGGGTTAAAAAATCCAAACACTAGTACATCCATTTAATTGATTATTCAAAAGTAGGAGACAGTAAATAATCCTTTGAACAAATTCTGAAAGAGACATAATTAGTACAATTAACAATCTCAGGCAATATATTATTCCATTCAATACTAGACCACAGGAGTTAAAAAGAGTGCTTTAAACAATCAGTGGGCTATTTGTAACTCGGTATGTACCATGATCCGATCTCCTGGAAAGAAATAGATAATGGCTCAAAGATATATTTAGTTTTATCAAAGCCAGTTTGGTGTTTATATAAGAAAAAGGAAATTTAATTCCATTGATCTGTCTGGGTTAATGCCACGAGAAACAAATTTGAGAAATTGGTTCAGTTCTAGGGTACCTATTTTAATAAAGCTAACTGCTTTCCTTGCGCTGGGATCTCATCAGCTTTCACAAGCTCAGCAGCATGGGTCTTATAGAATCATCGAAATGTAGGGCTGGAGGAACCTCAAGAGGTCATCAAGTCCAGCCACCTGTACTGAGGCAGGACCAAGTAAACCTAAACCATCCCTGACAGGTGTTTTCCAATCTGTTCTTAAAAACCTCCAACGATGGGAATTCCACAGCCTCTCTTGGAAGCCTATTCCAGAGCTTAACTACCCTTGTATTTAGAAAGTTTTTCTTAATAACTAACCTAATGATCTGGAGGATGGCGTGGACTGCAGACTCAGCAAGTTTGCAGATGACACTAAACTGGGAGGAGCGGTAGATACGCTGGAGGGTAGGGATAGATGTGACGGAGCAGGGAGCGGGGCAGATTTGACCTGGGAATGTTGCAGGGGGGTTGCATTGGGGATGGGGGACTTCCCTTGAAGGAAGCTACCTGAGCTGTAACCTGAGCCAGGAGGGGAGTTGGGAGAAATAACACCTTCTGCCCGGGAGACTGAACAAAGGAGAGGAGGAGCTAGGGGAAGGGGGAAGAGAGGAGCTGTGGGAGGAGTTTTGGTTTGGTTTCAGTTTTGGGCTGGGTGGTGTAATGCAGGGAACCCCAAGCTGGGGGCTAAGCTCCCTAAACCTCCCCAGAAGGACTTGATTGAGGGGTTCTGGTTGTACCTACATGCTCTGCTTGGGACTGTGTTCCTGTCATCTAATAAACCTTCTGTTTTACTGGCTGGCTGAGAGTCACGGTAAATCTCAGGAAGAGAGGGGTGCAGGGCCCTGACTCCCCCACACTCCATGACAACAGGATACAGAGGGACCTAGACAAATTCGAGGATTGGGCCAAAAGAAACCTGATGAGGTTCAACAAGGACAAGTGCAGCGTCCTGCACTTAGAACGGAAGAATCCCATTCACTGTTACAGACTAGGGACCAAATGGCTAGGAAGCAGTTCTGCAGAAAAGGACCGAGGGGTTACAGTGGATGAGAAGCTGGATATAAGTCAACAGTGTGCCCTTGTTGCCAAGAAGGCTAACGGCATTTTGGGCTGTATAAGTAGGGGCATTGCCAGCAGATGGAGGGACGTGATCATTCCCTTCTATTCGACATTGGTGAAGCTTCATCTGGAGTACTGTGTCCAGTTTTGGGCCCCACACGACAAGAAAGATGTGGAAAAATTGGAAAGAGTCCAGCGGAGGGCAACAAAAATGATTAGGGGGCTGGGGCACATGACTTATGAGGAGAGGCTGAGGGAACTGGGATTGTTTAGTCTGCAGAAGAGAAGAATGAGGGGGGATCTGATAGCTGCTTTCAACTACCTGAAAGGGGGTTCCAAAGAGGATGGATCTAGACTGTTCTCAGTGGTACCTGATGACAGAACAAGGAGTAATGGTCTCAAGTTGCAGTGGGGGAGGTCTAGGTTGGATATTAGGAAAAACTATTTCACTAGGAGAGTGGCAAAGCACTGGAATGGGTTATCTAGGGAGATGGTGGAATCTCCTTCCTTAGAGGTTTTTAAGGTCAAGCTTGACAAAGCCCTGGCTGGGATGATTTGGCTGGGAATTGGTCCTGCTTTGAGCAGGGGGTTGGACTAGATGACCTCCTGAGGTCCCTTCCAACCGTGATATTCTATGTTTTGTTTGAATGGGCCTATCATGGTGCCTCCTGCTGGCCGTCATGGGGATTAGCTCTACCAGCCAGTGCACCCTCTTCTGGTGGTGCGTTTCCTGTCATCTTCTCCACCTCAGCCCAAGTACCGCAACGTCCTTTTCATGACTCAACCCTCTGGCTGTGTCACAATCTGAGTTTCCCCTTTCTGGGGGTAGGTATCACTGTCTACCAATGGCAAATGGGGGTGGGGGGAATCCAGGCCTGCCCACTACTTTTGGTGCCAACGCAGGGACCGCGTAGATAGCAGCCTCCTTCATTTCCCTGAGCTACTTCCCTATGGCCCCAGCACCTTCTTTGCCCTGTTCTCAGGGCATTCAGCCAGCAAGTGCCAGCCTCCAGCCAGGAGCTCCCTCTTGCTCCCCCGGTCCCTGTCAGCAACCGCTCTGTCTGAGGTGCTACTCTTGCTGCAGTCTGTTAGGAACACAGTCCTCACTCCTTGGCCTCCCCACAGCAACTGACCCTGCTCTGCCCTGCAGCTCCTTTTGTACTAAACCTCTAGGCCGTGACTGGCTGCTTTGTGCAGCTTCTCTCCAACTGATTGCTTCCTGCGCAGCCTCCTTAGACTGCAAGGACGATTTACACACACACACACACCAACCTTTCTGGGATGGAGTGTGGCAGGGCCCCAAGATCTCCATTAACCCGTTCCACTTGGGTGTGGGGTGAACATCTTATCACGAGGCCCAACTCACCCAGCAATCCAGATGACTCTGTATGTCTGCCCTGACTCCATCATTATGTACCATTGTGCTAATCTTTGTGTCATCTGCGATTTTTTTTTTTAATCAGCAGTGATTTTATATTTACTTTGAACAGCATCAGGCCTAATACTGCTCGTTGTGGAACCCCACACAAAACATCCCCACTCAGTGATGACTTCCCACTGATAATTATTTTGTGAGATCAATCAGCCAGTTCTTAAGCCATGTAATGTGTGTTTTGTTGTACTGCTGGTGTTGTAATCAGGACGTTGTGAAGTACTATGTCTTACAAAGCCTTACAAAAGTATATCACACCTACACAGTCACTTTATCTTATCAACCAAATTTGTAATCTCATAAAAAAATGAAATCAAGTTTGTTTGACAAGTCCTATTTTCCATAAAACTGTGTTAACTGGCATTAATTATATTCCCATTCTTTATTGATTGAATATATCAATTTTTCCTTTATTTTTCTCGTAACTTATATTATGCTAATTGGCCTATAATTAGAAAGGTCTTTCCACTTGCCCTGTTTTAATTTTGGCAAAGCATTAGCACTCTTCCAATCTGTTGAAATGCCCCGATATTCCAAGATTTAGTAAAAAAATTAATATCAGCAGGCCAGAGTCTCCTCAGGCAACTCTTTTAGGACTGTTGGGTAAAAGTTATCCAGGCCTGATGATTTTAAAATGTTTATACCTAGTAGATGTTAGCTAACAGGCTCCTTAGTTACTAATGGGCTGGGGTGTAGTTCATCATCCTCATTTGAACTGAGTAGATCATCCTGTTTCTTTCAAACTACAGAACAGAAATACCTTCTAAACATTGCTCCCTTTTCTGCATTATTATTAATTTTACCATCTCCATCTAGTAATGGGTCTATGCCATTTTATTCCAGATATACTTTAAAAACTCCTTGTTGTTGTCCTTGATTCTGTCAGACCTTGGCTTTTTCCCTTTAGCTTTCCTATCACTATCAGATTCATCCTCTCCTTCACCCTCAAACAAACAAAAAAGCTGTAGAGAATTTGAAAATAATGTTATGCTGCCTTCCCCTTCACAGATGGAACCCCCTCCCAAGGGGGTGGGGGCAGCACAAAACCTGTGGGAAGGAGAGTCCAGAAAATAGGACAGAGGTAGAGATCTCCCAACCAGTGTCCTCAGATCTACAAGATTTTTGCTGCTCTCAGCACATCTACAGGTTAGGGGGCAAACTGCACCAGGAGAAAAATTTTTAAGTTTCAACTCTCACAGTTCCATGGCCAGTTCTCACAGTTCCCTCCCATCCACAGGGGAAAATTCAGGCTAGAGAGGTGAAGGGACTTGCTGAAGGTCACACAGTAAGCCAGTTATAGAGGCAGGACCAGACCCCACAGCTCCTAACAACCACTCTTGTGCCTTTCTTACAAGTCGTCCTCCCCTGCTTCCTGTTCCTCATTCCAAACCACCTACCCTATCTATTCTGCACCTCCACACTTGCATCCAAATTAAAAGCTTTCCAACACTTAAAATAAATATCTGCTATGAGAAGAAGCTTGTTACAGTAATAACACATTCACTGCACACTCACCACATCCTAATAACTAGAGTCGCACAGAGAAATCCTCTTAAACCAAAAAAATACCACAAGGAGTAATGAGAATGTTCAACAAAACCCTCTGTAGCAAACAGGGAAATAGAAAGATTGCTTGACCTTTAAATACTGTAAATACATCTATGGTGCCCAAGGAACTGCTACATCCCAGAGCCTCCTGAGCAAATAGCTGATCCCCCAATAAAGCTATCATTCTACATGTCTCTGTGTAACAGCCCCATGGCAGAACTCAGCTCCTGCCAATGAGAGAGATGCGGTTAGTTGGAGTAGTGGTCTCCAACCTTTTTGAGTATTTGTGCTAAGTCACTAAGCTAAGTCCTCAGCTGGAGCAGCCCGTCTCCTTCACCTCTGATTCTGCAGTGGTCACTAGCCTGCTATGAAGGTTCAGCTGTTCCACAGCTCAAGCTTGAACCCTATGACGGGTTAGCATATGTACGGAGTAATGGGATAGATAGTGGCTGTGTGCCAGGGCCCAGCACACTAAGGCAGGAAGTGGGAGCCTGGCTGACCAGTCACAAAAGCCTAAAGAACTAGCCCTATTACATATAGTTATGGTTAGAAACCACTCATTGAAAAGTGAAAAGAGTTAATGTCCTAATTACTGAGGTCCCACACTCTCTGAGCCAACAGATACTGGGAGTACTACAGAAGTATTGTGATGATCATGCTGGGGAAAGGTACCAAGCAGTGCTCTCCAACATTTACCCCACAAGAAGCAGGGGTCACCCAATGAAATGAACAGGCAGCAAGTTTAAAACAAACAAAAGTGGAATTTGTTGCCAGGGGATGTTGTGGAGGCCAAAAGTATAACTGGGTTCAAAAAAGAATTAGATAAATTCATAGAGGATAGGTCCATCAATGGACCAAGATGGTCTGGCATGCAAACCCATATGCTAGATGTCCCTAATCTCTGCCTACCAGAAGCTGGGACTAGATGACAGTGGATGGATCACTCAATAATTGCCCTGTTCTGAAGCCCACTGAAGCATCTAGCATTGGCCTGTGTGGGAAGACAGGATACTGAGCTGGATGGACAATTGCTCTGACCCAGTATGGCCATTCTTATGTTCTTAATATCTCCTTGTAGTTGATGCTGGGAGCATCATTCATAGATTTCGGGCTTTACCACAGGAGTTAAAGATTTATACTCTGTGGTAGTATTATGGCAAATATACACTCTTTCCAAGCCTCCTGCATCTTCCATTCAGCAGATGGCAATGATGAACATGGTTGTTCAAGAGTTTGGAATGGGTCCCATATGAGGAGTGATTAAAGAGACTAGGACTCTTCAGCTTGGAAAAGAGGAGACTAAGGGGGGATATGATAGAGGTATATAAAATCATGAGTGATGTGGAGAAAGTGGATAAGGAAAAATTATTTACTTATTCCCATAATACAAGAACTAGGGGTCATCAAATGAAATTAATAGG
The DNA here is from genome assembly GCF_013100865.1 of Trachemys scripta elegans. Classification (NCBI taxonomy): domain Eukaryota; kingdom Metazoa; phylum Chordata; order Testudines; family Emydidae; genus Trachemys; species Trachemys scripta. The sequence goes on along the minus strand of NC_048300.1, from coordinate 59,162,949 downwards.
CAGCAAGTTTAAAACAAATAAAAGGAAGTTCTTCTTCATGCAGCGCACAGTCAACTTGTGGAACTCCTTACCTGAGAAGGTTGTGAAGGCTAGGACTATAACAGAGTTTAAAAGAGAACTGGATAAATTCATGGTGGTTAAGTTCATTAATGGCTATTAGCCAGGACGGGTAAGGAATGGTGTCCCTAGCCTCTGTCTGTCAGAGGGTGGAGATGGATGGCAGGAGAGAGATCACTTGATCATTGCCTGTTAGGTTCACTCCCTCTGGGGCACCTGGCATTGGCCACTGTCGGTAGACAGGATACTGGGCTAGATGGACCTTTGGTCTGACCCGGTACGGCCTTTCTTATGTTCTTATGTCAATCTTTTCTTCAGGCCAGCAGGCCCTGGGTGGGCTGTGGAGGCAACATGCTCAGCACTGGGGCAGAGGTGAAAGGGTGCTTGGAGTCAGCAGTTCCACCTGTGGCCAATTTTAGGAGCCATTTGGCTAGGCTGAAAACATTTCAGTCCAGTAGTCCTTAAAAACAAAACAACAAAACACCTGGAAGATCATAATCTGAGCAAGTCTAACCAACACTATTTCTGAAAAGGAAAATTGTATTTTACTAATTTCTTAGAATTCTTTGAACATGTCAGTAAAACAGTGGATAAAGGAGAACCAGTTTACATAATTAATTAAGACTTCCAAAAGGCCTTAGACAATGTCCTGGACAAGAAGTTACTAAAGCAGTGGTTCTCAACCAGGAGTACATGTACCCCTGGGGGTATGCAGAGGTCTTCCAGTGGGTACATGAACTCATCTAGATATTTGTCTAGTTTTACATTAGGCTACAGAAAAAGCACTAGTGAAGTCAGTAGAAACTAAAATTTCATACAATTACTTGTTTATACTGCTCTATATACTATACACTGAAATGTAAGTACAATATTTATATTCCAATTGATTTATTTTATAATTATATGGTAAAAATAAGAAAGTAAGACATTTTTCAATAATAGTGGCTGTGACACTTTTGTATTTTTCTATCTGATTTTGTAAGCAAGTAGTTTTTAAGTGGGGTGAAACTTGGGGTACACAAGACAAATCAGACTCCTGCAAGGGGTACAATAGTCTGGAAAGGTTGAGAGCCACTGAAGCTAAGTCACCATGTGGTGAGAGGCAAATTATTGTCTGGATCAAACCCTGGGTAGGAGACAGAAAGCAAAGCAGTCAAATTTTCATCATGGCAAAAGGTGATTAGTAGGTGCAGCAAGGTTCCATCTTAGATCCTGTGTTGTTTAATATGTTCATTAATAATTTGGGAAAGGGGCATGGGTAATGAAGCAATAACGTTTGCAGATAACACAAAGTTATTGAGGTGAGTCAGGACCAGAGAGAACCATGAGAAACTTCAGAGGGACCTAAACAGACTAGGTGAACGGGCAACATAACCGCAAATGAAATGCAATGTTGATAAATGCAGAGTAATGCACATTGGAGAGAAAATTTTAAACTACCAGGACATTTTACAGGTAGCGGTGGACAGGCATTTTGCAATACAAAATACTGATTAGACGAGATCACAGCATTTCATGGGGGACACGCAAATAGCCTGGTGGTCAGGGCACTCCCTTCCAATACAAGAGACCGAGGTTCAAGTCTAGTGTCTGCCTGCTTCAAGTCTCTTGGTTCTGCCCTGATGCAGAACAAGACATTTTTTTGAAATCTCAAAGTTTTTGGAATGGGAAAACCATTTCCAGCACTGTGCTATTTACAGGGTTCTAAATTAACTGTAACAGCTCCAGACATGAACCTGGGCGTCACTGTAGACAGCTCAATGTGCAGCTGAGGTACAAAAAAAAAAAAAAAGCCTAACAAGGCATCAGGATTTCAAGACTGAAATAGTGCACCATATGCCTTTATATAAATCAGTGGTGGAGCCTCATCTGAAACATTGCAGGCAGTGCTTGTCATACATCTCAAAAAGCGTATTGTGGAACTAGAGGCATTTCAGAGAAGGGCAACAAGAATGATCAAGGACCTGGAAAAACTCTTATATGACAAAAGATTGGGCATGTTCCTTTACACAAAGGAGATTAATAAAAGGGGACATGATAAAAGCAGATAAAATAATGAATGGTCTAGAGAAGATAGATCAGGAGCTCCGGTTCTCCCTGCCTCATAACACCAGGGAACATGCAAGGAAATTAAAAGGTGGAAAACTCAAAACTGATCAAAAGAAATTTTCACACAACTTGTAATTAGAACGTGGAATTAATTGCCACGGGAAGTTGTTGAGGCCAGAACAAAGCACGATTCAGAAAAGGACTGGATATTTATATGGAGATCAAGAACTCCAGAGCTGTCATAATTAATTTTAACAAACATTGCAGCAGGGACATAAAACCTCATACTTCAGAGTTTAAGCAAATCTCCAATTATTAGAGACCACGATGAGACCTAGTGTGGGATAATCTGCTCCCCACATCTGCCTATTGTGGCAGCCTAACACCTTCCTCTGAAGCATCTGGAGCTGGCCATTGTCAGAGACAGGGTATTGGACTAAATGAACCTCAGGACTGATCCAGCTGCTTATGTTCCTTCTTGCCTGCAAGTTTTGTGGCAGTGAGGCAGAGAATTGAGTGTGTGTTCATCTGTGTAATCCTTACATCGCCTTGAGGAACAGCACAAACTGAGAAACTGAACAATCTAGGGAAAGAAGCTTACCTGAAGCTCTGAGTAAACCCAGCTGCCAAACCTCTGGCACAAATTGTATCTGTTTCCTCTTGCAAACAGTCCAAGGTTTGGGTGCCTTTGTTCCCAGCACTGTATCTGAAAGATAAAAGAATTAGCAGGACTTCTTTAATCTCTGTGTTCTCCCAGATAAGTATATTAGAGGAATTTGATAGGTTATGAAAATATTTATTTTGTATTAAACTGAAAGCGCATCACACACTGTATTCCTGTATAGTAGCAGGGACAAGACTAACCCACACTGTCCCCTACACCTGACTGCAGGGATGAGTGTGTCATTCACGGTGTTCAACTTGGGTAAATGTAACAAAGACACTGGCCTGTGCTTTAAGCACAGTTTATGTCAGTTGTTCTATAGAATACATGAGGTCTGAAAACTCCCCATAGAGCTGTGGTTAATTTCCAAAGTCCTTTCAGGAACTGGCCTGCAATTCAGCATGCAGGGGACCCGCATTCAAATTCTGAGTGCCACCCTGCTACTGATAGCAGCATACCTAGCTACTGATGGAGGGGACAGATCTTTGCAATGCTCCAGACACCTCTTCTGATGAGTGCCAGGTTTGGCCTCAATGGGCTTTTCTTCAGCCAGCTCCAGCCTCCACTCCCTCTCAACTGGAAGCAGGAGCGGCTCTAGCTTTTTTGCCACCCCAAGCACGGCAGGCAGGCTGCCTTCAGCGGCATGCCTGCAGGAGGTCCCCGGTCCCGCAGATTCGGCGGCATACCTGCAGGGGTCCACCGGTCCCGCAGCTTCGGTGTACCCGCCGCCGAATCCGCGGGACTGGCAGACCTCCCGCAGGCATGCCACCGAAGGCTGCCTGACTGTCACTCTTGCAGGGACCGGCAGGGCGCCCCCCATGGCTTGCTGCCCCAGGCACGCGCTTGGAGCGCTGGTGCCTGGAGCCACCACTGACTGGAAGGAAGGTTGTGTGATGCCTGAGGCAGAAGGGAGTGAAAAAGGGTGGGGTGGAGGGCTGCAAGGGGGGATGATTTATTTCCAAATTCAAATAAAACATGGGCAAGAGTTGGAATCGATGCACATCTCCACTGCAGGCAATGTGGCTACTGTGGGCTAAGAAGCTTCCTCCCTAAAGGCTGAATAGAGTTTCCACAGTTTCTCTTCCATGGGACCCCTTGTAAAGATCTAAGTACCAGTTGTACCCACAACCAAAGTACCAGGTGAGTACACATGGACTCCCCCTGCCCAAAGCAAATAGACTTCCAGAGAAGGAGGCTGCCAATCCTGAAAGGAGTCTCTGCATGGACTATTCTGATGACTAAGCCGAGGTGGGAGAGACAGTTTGTATTCTTCACGTTCAGCAACAGGGGTTTTCTGTGTTCACCACTCTCCTGTGCAAGGGGTGGAACATGTCAGCCCACCTAAAGAGCAACTACAGCACCAGGGCCAAATTCTTTCCTCAGCTACACCTGCACAATCCCACTGACTTCAGTGAAGTGACCCCACTGTAAGGGAGAGGATATTTTGGCCCAATCAGGATTTAGGGGATTGAAATGACATTAAGCCAATTGTTTCAAGAACTATGTTTAAAAATGTTTTACAGATTCAGACTAACACAGCTACCCCTCTGATACTATGTTTAAACACTGTTTTATAGAAGGGACTGGCATATTTTCAGATCCTAGTGCAGGGCATCTCTCGTGCCTTAGTTTCCCCCCGTCACCCTTTAACTATCTTGTCTATTTAGACCATATGCTCTTTGGAGAAAGGACTGTCTCTTATTACAAGTTTGTAAGTGGCCAGCACAATAGTGCTGCCATAATGTAAAGAATAAATAAGGCTCTACACATGCTTATTGTAATAAACAGATACCTTAAGAATGGAGCTTCCCACTGAGTCGCTTCCAGAGAGATCTGCACTAGAGTGAAAACGCTGCATTTGTCAAAGCAGCCATCCTCCCAGAGGTCACCATTCAACCTGTCCTTCCAGACTTCCACAGTCCCTCCACCCTATGGGAGGAAACACCATCCTAAGTACAGGCACCCTATCAATTTGATAGTGGGTGCGGGCAGAGGGCTACATCAGTTTGGATAAAAGCACTGATCTCAAGCCAAGCTTAAAAGGTGGGTTATTGAATCAATTGCCTCCCACCATTTGTCTATCACTTTTGCTTGTCTCTGCGCTCCCTGGCTACAAGGATGTATAAGCAAGTTATCCAGCCCTAGAAACCTCTGACTGGTAAGCCCTCCCAGTGATTGAGCAGCACGTGTCCTGCCAGGGCACCTTCAGCAACTGATTTTATTGTTATTTCTTGCCTTATACTTCAAGTGCAACATAGCAGAGAACAGGAAGAACACCCCAGTGCCCTGGCTCAGCCTTTTATCCTGCTTGCTTTCTTCTCCCAGCTGTTCAGTTGGTCAGCTAATTACTTGACTAGCTCATCCGCCTCTCGACGGGTGCCAACAATCCCCACTAAACATTCAAACCCAATCAGACTATCTAACTCCCTCCTGCTCTAACTACACCCAGTGCCCTGTGAATTCTTCTAAGTGGCTCCCAAAGGTGGCTCTATTTGTAGCTGCTAATAGCACCCCCTGTCACAGGATGTAGCATCTCAACAGAGATCAGGAGAAAAGACAAGAGATAGAACATAAAGGGATCTAAATTCTTAGAAGCAGGAAGGAAGGAAGGCTCAGCCTGAAGCAATAGCAGTCAAAGGCAAAATGACCACTATAGGGCTGTGCTTGGTTGTCCCTCTTAGATTTAAAGTACCAGCTATCAGGAGAACCTGGTTGGAAAGTCTCTTGTCAAAGAGTAAATCTGAATAGGGAGTTCAGTAACGGTCAGAAGTCAGGAAGCAGGAAATTCTTAGGGAACAAAAGAGGGGTCAGTTCCCACCTTCTGAAGGCCACTGATCTGAGCAAAGACAGCCAAGGGTTTCCAGGACCAGAGTCCAGTGAGTTAGTTCAGTTTTTCTTTCATCTTGCAATGATAGTGTTGCCAGCTCTTGTCATTTCATCACAAGTCCCACAAGAGCTGGTATTTTTTTAAAGCCCCATCTCCTGGAGACAAAAGATTATGCAACAATATCAGCTTATTTTTGTATTATTATTAAATTCTATTTCTCATGGTTATGAAGAAAAGTTTGAAAACAAGACCTGAGTGCAGCCAAAAGACTCAGAAACCAGGAGGCAAAGAAAAAGACCCCAACATTATTATTGAATTTAAATCTCATGATTTTTGCCACAATGTCTTTATTTTTGAGGCCTGACTTATGTTATTTGAACCACTGGGATTGGCCACACTATGACATGCTGCTAGAGTGAATATGCAGATCCCTTTTGGGCACCGGCTGCATTCTTTACTTGAGGTTGCCCACCGTATCTTCACTCCAGTATTAGCAAGGAACAAAGGCAGAAGAGCCATATTCCCAGCTTTGCTGAAAACTTGGTAAGAGCATCTTTTTGGGCGTGAACAATTTGGGAGGTCATCCAGACTGGACCAATGAACAGGTGAAGTTCACAGGTCACCAACTGAAACCCCATCTCCAGGTGATTACCCACTGTCATGTTGTCTGGAGTGGCTCACGACTGTGAGTGCCAACCTCAAGACAGACTGTCAAGAAGCAGAGCAGAGACCTCAAACTGGTTGTATGTTCTATTAGATTTCACCAACATAGTAACAAATGGGAACTCCTGAAGCACTATAATAGTCTTACCATGGAGTCACAGACAGCAGGGCCAGTGCAAGGATATTTTGCGCCCTAGGCGAAACTTCCACCTTGTTCCCTCCCGAAATTAACCCGGAGCAACGCTTATTATAAACTTTCAAAAATGAATACTGCATAATCTGGCATTGTTCATTAGAATTAATACACGTTAGGCTTGAAAATTTATTAATTTCATTATTTAGTCTACATATTTAATGAAAATAAATGGCCTTGGGCCTCCTGCACGTGGCTAGAGTCCCTCCTGCCCCCCTGCCCCATGGATCTGGAAAGGGCTGTTTTGGGGATCAGAGTACAGAGCTGGGAGTCAGGATTTGGTTTCTATTCTCTACCCTGGTGCCAACTCACTGGATGACTTCAGGCAAGTTACTTCCCCGTTCTGGGCTTCAGCTGCCCCCAGCACTAAGGTGTGAAATGGTTCCTTGCTCCTGGGCTGGAAAGTGCAATGCAGGCGGGAGGGGGTGTCTGAAGGCCTGTCTTCCCCACAGGTGTGAGGCGAGGACAGAGTTCCAGCCTCCGTCATGACCGTCCTGGTTGCTTTATTCTGCCCCACGCCAATCGCTGTTGAAGACCCTTACTCGGAGAGCTCTGGCCCAGGGCAGAGGCGTCAGTGTCATTCTGGGCCTGATTTTCAGAGATGCTGAGCACCTGCGGTTCCCCCGATGTCTGTGGGAACTCCAGGGTTCTCAGTACTTCTGAAACTCAGGGCAATTTATTCTGAATGCTGGTCCAGGCCTGAACCTGCAAAGGCAGGTCCATATACACCTCTCAATCCACAGCAGATCTCCCCTCAATAACAATACAAGCAATCAGGAAAATGATGAGGGGCAGTTGGCCCAATGCTGGGAGTGGGGAGGATATGGCCCTAATGTGGTCACTAAACTTCTACCTAATATAGTTACTGGTGCATCTGCTGTCATTCAGTGGGAGAACAAAAATCTCTTGGATGCTGCAGCCTGCGCAGGGTTCAGCTGCACTTAACCTGAGTTGCTCGCACACTTGCAGTGGTTGTGCACCATGCAACTGGTCACCCATGTTACATGAAAATCTGGCTCTGATCGTGTCATAATTAGACTTAACAGTTACTGCCGCATTTCCTAGAGCCATTGTCCCAGGCTGGCTGCAGACTCAGGCAGACAGAACTGTGTCGGCTAGACGCCCATCACCTTTGGAAGATTTTCCTTGTTGCCATAAGGGCTCAAGACAGCCGTGTTTCTTCACTGAAAACTTGCAGTGTGCTGCCCCTGAATCCCAGATTAATACCTTGTGTGGGCAGGTGCAGAGCTCAGGGCTTGAAGGCTTCTGGTCTAATGGTCTGAGCCAGTGCAGAACTAGGAGCCTTGATCTACTGTGTGACTCCCCAGATTACCTTGGGCAAGTCATGTCCCTGTTCTCTGCCTCAGTTTCCCCCAAAATGAGGCTCTATTTACCAGCTCCACAGGGCTGCAGGGATAGATGGGGATGAAGCCTTGGAAGGTGGCACGTGCTGAGGATGGTTACACTTTTGCAGCTCTTTAACCCTCTATCTTCTGGCAGGGCCATGATCCATACCCGCAGGTGGACCGGTGGCCATGGTCTCCTCTTCCTTTCCTGCACCCCGCCCTCCCTCCCGCCACTGCATTGCTTTCAATAGGGCCAGCTGCAGGTGGGCTGATGTCACCCGCTCTGATCTGCAGCCGGCAGCCCTTGGGCAGCAGCCGCTGCTGCGGCAGGGAGTCCGGGACTGCCAGAGCCGGAGGGAGCAGGCTAGGGAGCGATGCAGCAGCCTGGGGGCTCGGAGAGGAGGCGGCTCCAGGCTGGTGGGGGGGTGCGGGCGGGCAGTGATGTGGGGCACGGCAGAGGGAGGCAGCAGGGCCCGCGGGTGCAGAAGACACCCGCAGAGGTAGGTGCTAACGTGTCTGCAAGTGGCCCATCCCCCCGCCGGGAGCAATAGTGTAAAAAAACAATTTTTAGGCACCGCTTCTTGGCGCCCCCAAATCTTGGTGCCCTAGGCGGCCATCTAGTTCGCCTAGTGGTTACACTGGCCCTGACAGACAGTCCCTTGGGCACTTCAGTCTATCTTGCCTCCCAGGCAAGCTGGACTTAGTGATAGTTGGTTGCTGTACACCAAAGATCACAAAATATTCAGGTTGCTTTTAGTCCCAAGAGACCAGTCACTTACCCCAGGTCAGTTTGTACCTTAGATCTCTCACCAAAGTAATAACTGAAGATTTATTAACTAGGAAAAAGAAGTGAGAGAAGGTTAAAGCAGGCAAACATATATACACAAATGAGTTACAGGCTACGGTTTTAAAGGGTGACAGAGTTATAGTAATCTGTCAGCTCTGAATATCTTTTAGGGCTTACCCAAGTTGACTCTGGGGATCTCAGCTTCTGTTTCATACCTCTGACCCTGTGAGAGTCCAAAGAGTAAGAGAGAGATGAAAAATTTTCTTGTCAGCTATTTTTATTTCCTTCTTCCAGAAATCAAGCTGATAGGACGAGCCCTCGGTGTGAAAGGACAATTGATAAAGTCTTTGTATTGTTATGTCCCACAATGGCCCATTTAGTTTCCATAGGCCTTTTTATAGGCCTTCTTCTTGATAAGCAAGAGATGAATGCTCCTGATTGAGTTCACAGTTTCAGACCAAACATTTATAAAGCAAAAACCTAAATATTACCTTATGGCATGTGATAAAGATGTTATAAGTGAGCTTAACGCCTGGAACAACTTACAAGCATCCGATAACATCTAACCGATAAACACATTGTTATAAGCTTAATACCCGTCTTCACCATCCCAACACACAGGTGAAACAGACTAGTTTCCAGCAATGAATTTGTCAGTGGTGAGCTGAGGCCTAAAGCCTGGCCATGAGCTGGCACCCGGGGTCTGCCAGCATCACACCCACCTTCAAAGCATTTGGGCTTGTCTCATTGGCCAAAACTCCACCTGCAGCCTCCTGAGTTCTGTTCAGCCTGAGCTGGGCTGGGTTTCCTTTAACAAATCGACCCTTCTTGCCTCTGGTTCAGCATTAATTGATTGGAGATGCTTTTAACTGTTCCTTCTGGGTGTATTAATTTTTTACAGATCAGGTTTAGTTTGATGAGGCAGGAAACCCGAAACTGTTCCTGGCATCTCTTATGTACTTAGAATAACGGCTCTAATGCATCCAGAGGAGCACACAGCAGCAAGACTGGTAATGGATAGGGCTTGGGAGGGGGAGCAGTTGGTGGAAGAGGAAGGGGGGGGCATCGGTGATCACCTATCCATTTCCAAAAAAGACAGCAGTAAGTGATTGCTTACCTGCGTCGTCTTTTATATTAAACAATTTTCCCAGCAATGCGGGCTTTTCGATCAGGCCGGGCTGCTGGCATTAACAGATATTAAATATACTCAGGAGAAATATGATCAAATGTTTGAAGTGTCTAGTAAATGTGCTGTTAGCCATCCTCCCAGGGAGGCTTAGAGCAAGCTATTGTGTTTTGCTGAATGAGAGAAAGGCTGGAATATTAGGCAGGGAATCCAAAGGCAATTTTATAGGCAGTGTTATGAAGGTCTGGAACACATTGCTAAAGGACTGGAAGCATTTCTATTAGAGCCACCAAATTACTTGCTATTCTTAAACATTGAAATGTCATTTTACATTTTAAATCCTCCTGGCTGGTGCCTGCAGAGAATAAGAGGCAAACGTTCCATCCTTGGTGACAAAAACCTCCCCACCCCTCCTCAAAGTTGAACTGTGACCTACTATTAGATCGGGCAAAGGATTCATGCTCACTTCACACCCAGAGAATAGCAGCAGATATGTTAGGCCAAAATCCTCTCTCAGACATAACTCTATTGAAGTCTGTGGAGTTACACCAGGATGAGATTGGATGATTGTCAGTCCTCTCATGCTCTCAGGGAGATGGCCTGGAGCATGTAATGGTCCTTTTCCTTCTGTGATTTGTTCCTTCAATAGGATTTGCCACCTGTTTAGTTCTGGAATTGATGGACCATCAGCAAACCACCATCAGCAAAACAAAACTACTCCATGGGAAGGCAATCAGTAGAAGAGAAGCAGGATAGGCTGGAGTGAAAATGAAGTGAAAGGGTGTCAAAAAAGAAGACAGAGAAGCTACCCACTGAAGGTGTATGGATTTACTGTGTCTGTTTCACATCCCTTCTGTAGCTCTAAGGTCCATGAGAAGTAATCTGGGGCCACTTCCTCTTGTTGATACGCCAGGGAGGGATCTATGTCTGGGTTTTTGGAAATGTTGTTTGTACTGGGCAATGTAAAAATGCCCTCACCAAAGCATTCACATCTTACAAATGGTCTCTCAATCCTTTCATGACTGTTCTACCGAGCCATCAAAAATAAACCAAGAAAAAATAAAAAGGTCATTTTGGTGGGAGGACAGTTTCCAAATTTCTCTGGGGGAGGATCGCTGTTGTTTACACAAGAGATCCCTTGTATCAGTAACAAATATCTTACTTTTCTGTAGTGTATTTTTTTTATCTTGAAGGAGCCCAAAGTTCTTTATAAACTATTCCGTATACAAGAATAAATTCACTCAAGAGCAGCCACCACAGGGCTGGACACAACAGCTATTTAACAGAGCACAGCATTGCTGTAGAGTTTTTTAGGACTGGAATTGAAGAATTTTATGCCAAGCTGAACCTGCATGTGGAGTTTAGAGACAGAATTAAATTGCTCAGGTTGGAATTTTACCTGAACACAGGGCTAACACACATCTACTTTGGGGGAGGGAAAGTATCCAGAGCTAGCACCCTTTCTTTTATAGGAGGAGAAAGTAGGAGTCTTCAATGGCCACAAGTCAGACCCTCAGTTTTATGTCTGACTTAAAGGACTTAGGGCCTCCTATAGATTACACCCATTTTACACCAATGTCTCCACTGATTTCAGTGGAGTTACTTCTCCTTTATGTCAGTGTGAGAGCAAAAATAGGGAGGAAGGATGATGTAGTCTTTAAATCATTGGCTTGATACTCAAATAATCTGGGCTCAGTTCCCTATTCTGTGAGCGATTTCCAGTGTGACCTCAGATAAGCCACTCAATTGCTCTAGATCCCAATGTGTAAAACGGGAATAATGATAATTACCCATCTCACAGGGGGTTGTGAGGATAAATTCATTAATGTATCCAAGATGCTCAGCTACTATCATCATGGGGGTTATATAAGTATCTAGAGTAAAGAGATATATAGAATCCAGCCCTGGGAGTACGGCACCATTATTCTCCACTGCCTTCTGTAGTTCTTTATGCCAATATAAAATGCTACCAAATCCAAATTCTTCGTTCCCTTATGCCACTGGTAGCATTTTACACACCCACTGTGTCAGGTCTGTGCTGAGTGCAGCTCTACCCTACCACACACACAATTGGTCAGGTGCATTGTGGAGGGTTTTAAACCACTGCCAGAAGCAGGATATCCAAGTAGGTGGACAATTGTCTGATCCAGCCAGCAAACCATATGGCCCTATGTTTATTAGAGTGTTTGTGGCGGTTCTAATTACAAACCCACATCCATTTTCAACCTCTTTTCTTTCATTCAGAATGTGACAGATCTGGATAGATTTGAATCATAGGCACTGACTCCGTGGGTGCTCTGAGGCTGGAGCACCCATGGGAAAAAAAATAGTGGGTGCTCAGCACCCACGGGCAGCCCCCCATCCCCGATCAGCTCCTTCCCCAGCGTCTCCCACCAGTGATCAGCTCTTCAGTGGCATGCAGGAGGTACTGGGGGGAGAAGGCAGTGGAGCGAGGGCTACGTGCACTTGGAGGAGGGGGTGGAACGAAAGAGGCGGGGCTGGGGTGGAGCGGGGGCGGGAAGAGGTGGGGTGGGGATGGGGGCTTAAGGAAAGGGGTGGAGTGGAGGCAGGGCCTGGGGCAGAGCGCGGGTCAAGCATACACACACCCCCAGCAACTCAGAGAGATAGCACCTCTGGATTTGAATTAGGGGCTGTGATGGGATGTAATCCCCACACTGGCCATGAGAGGGTAAATAGGCCCAATTAACTACCTGGGCTGCACCTGGAGGAGGAGCCAGGGAGCAGGATTTGAGTAATTAAACATGATGATCAGCTGGGCAGGGACAGGCATGGCCTATATAAACCAGGAAGCTGGTAACAGAATGGGGCTCAAGAAAATAGGCTGGAGTCACTCCCTGGGAGGAGGGAGGCTGATAAACCCAAAAAGGGGGGGAAGACCAGGAAGGTAGGAGAAGGCTCAGGGGAATGGCAGCAAGTAATAGCAGTACAGGCCTTAGTGGCTAACCAGTGGACCCCTGTACAGGATCCTGGAGTAGAGGGCAGGCCTGGGTTCCCCTACTGGGGAAGTGGCACCAGCAGGGCAGTGAATTGGAAGACTACCTGGATCACTGTGGGAGTGACAGAGACTTTGAATGACTATACCCCAGAAAGGAGGGGTACGTGTATGGTGATCTGGCTGGAGGACTGAGTCAAGAAGAGGAGGCTTCAGTTGCTGAAGCAAGAAGGGCTGCAAGGTGAGACAGGACAGGAGAAACACCACCAGGGGAGGGTGCAATACCTGACTACAGCTAATGCCCAGGATGGCCAGCAGCTGGGCAGAAAACAGTTTTCCTGTCCATCAGAGTTTTGAGAGTTTGACATTTTCTTCCTCCACCCCCTTACATTGGGATGAAAAATCAGTCTTGAAGTTTCCATGAACTGGAAAAAAAAGTTAAACATTCAGTTTGGATCAATCAAAATGTTTGTTTATTTCAATTTTGCCCTTTTTTAAAAAAAGGCTTTTATTTAGTCTTAGATTTTAAAGCTTAGATTTCAAAACAAAAAGTCATTTCAAATTGGAAAATCAGAATTTTTCACTCTGAAAATGTCAAAAAAAAAATGTTTTGTTTTGTGTGGGGTTTTTTTTTGTTTGTGTTTTTTAATTCAGCGTGTTTTCAAGTTGGGAGATTTGTGGAAATCAATCCTAATTGGTGACCTGTTTGTTTTGACTAATTGGCATTTCTGATCAAAAATTGTTTCATTGAAAAATTCCTGACCAGCTCTATTTGTATTGCTTTACTCATCTCCCTAGTACATTTATACATCTCTCTGTGCCTCTTATGCTTACCTCAAACCCTGCGAGACCAACCAGCACAGAGCGTTTAGGGAAGTGAGGCTCATGAATGCCTAACACATAGTACCCTGAGCAGTAGACAAGGAGGGAGGGAATGTCATGAAACAGAAACCATGTAGGTCTTGCAGCCCTGGGGAGAGACAGCACAGAAACCTGGGACTGGAATATAGGCATTTGAGTCACTTCAACACTTGCTGTTTTCTTAACAATGATTTTCTGACAGGACCGCATCATGCAGGCAGACAGTACAATGGCTCATTTCTCAACAGCCAGCTCCCAGGAGTCTTTGTTGCAAGTATCCTCCTCTTAATAACTAAACCCTAATGGTATCTTAGACATTTCCCATACTCTCTGGGGGAATTCCTGAGTGGCCTCTTATCCAAATGGAAGAAGCCTTGATGGTCTGGAAACTGGCTATTCCCACAGACCCATCCAGCTGAGCAGACAAAATACTACCACCTTTAAATGGAATAAGTGGTTTGGTGGCATGGTTCAACTTTTGTAGTTTGAAAAAGAAATTGGAGGAGAGGGGAAAGTGCTTTGGAAACCTCTTGTGATCCTGGAGAAGAGGCACGGGAGCAGGGAGAACCAAATCTGCTCTGCAAGACTTACTGCAATGCCATGTTTCCACTGCAGTGAAATGAAGGGCAGCTCCTTCAAGACTGGACAGGTCAAAGCCATTCTAAAAATCAGGGCTGCTCTGGAGAAACCAGGATAAGCAGCAGCATTGTGCAGCTTGAGGTGCCATCTTTCAGATCAGAGGTAAAATCAAGGCCTGACCCCCTTGGTAAAGATCACATGGCACTTTCTGCAAGACACGTGGGATCCTAGCCAAATCCCCAATGAAATCTAACATAAGCCAAAGCAGAGCAATTAATAAAAATTAGCTCTCCTTCTCAGGAACAAGACTAACAGACTAAAATTAAGCAGCACATTACAGGCAACTAAAAAAGATCTTGCTTCCTCCATGCTCCTCTCCTGCTTTCAGATGTTTTTTGGATGCCCTCACTCTGAACAGCTCATAAAATGAAGGAGAGTGTTCGATTAGAAACTTTTACAAGGTTAGAGAAAACACCTTTCCCTTTAATGAAGAACGGTCTCCATCTGTTTAGCATCCCTCTTGTGTGTCTGTAACAGATACAAGCAGAATTGATTTTCTTCCCTTCAGAGCTGCTAATTGAAGGCCTGCTCTGATGTAATGGTACCAGTAAAATTTCCACTTGTCATCTCTGTTTTTCCCCATTGGTGCATGCCACTCCAGTACAGAGACCGCTAAGGGAAAAATTTTTGAGGGAGGCCAAGGGGAGAAGTAGTGAGAAGGGCTGATTAGTCAAAAATAATCAGTACAAAGAAACTGAATATCTAAGGTCGTACTGCAGGCAGGCATTTAACAGCCTGACAAATAGCTCAGTAAGTAGTGTTTCTAATAGTCCCTGCCATCTTGAGCTGCGGTCCCATCAGAACACAAAAGCAAAGCAGCACTGGCTTTGGTCAGAAGGTGGGTGGAAGATTCCCAAGGAATGCTGCAGAAAGTGGTGCAATACTTTGAGATGCAAGTTGCTAGAGAAATACAAGATATGATTATCAGCCTGATCTGGTTCAGAATGGTTTGGTGGGCTGTGCGGGTAATAGGGTGACCAGCTAGCAAGTGTGAAATCGAAACGGGGTGAGGGGTAATAGATGCCTATATAAGACAAAGCCTCAAATATAGGGCCTGTCCTTCTAAAATTGGGACATCTGGTCACCTTAGTTGGGAAAGAAAGGGCTGCACTGTGGATACTCCTAAAAGGGTAGCAGTGTAGACGTGTAACACATTTACTATTCAGGCCCGGTCTTCACTTAAAACTTAGGTCAACATAGCTACAGTGCTCAGGGGTGTGGAAAAATCCATACCCAAGAGCTACATTGCTATGCCGACCTAACCCCTGGAGTAGGCACAGCTAGGTCAACAGAGCACTCTTCCATCAACCTAGCTACCATTGCTCAGGGAGGTGGCATCCCTTTAGCAATGGAAACCCCCTGTCTGTCTCTGCACCGGGAGGTTACAATGGCCTAGCTATGGCAGCATAGATATGCCCCTACAGCACGCATAGCATAGACAAAGCCTAAAATCTTCGACTAAAGAACATGTAGTAATGAGATCCACCACAAAGCACCTCAGGAGCAAGACCCAGTCTTAGACTAAAACTCTTGGGGTTCCCTGTCGCACCTACAGGCCTGAATCTGTAGACACTTCTACTGAGCATCATTAAGGGTCTCATTGGACTCAATGGGGATGCTTACATGAGTAAAGTTACTCCCATGTGCAAGTGTTTGCAGGACTGAGCCCTCTGAGTAAGACCATTCCTGGGAGATTCTGAGCCCCTGCTATTCCTGGTGAAGTTACTGGGAGTTGCAGGTGCGCTCTCGGGATTCGCCCCACTCGCTTTATAAAAACAGAATTTCCGAAGTCTTTAGAAAGACTTACTACTGCTCGTCGATCTTCATGGCCTTAGCAGGACTCTCAGTAGAAGTTGTCATTGCACTGATGTTTCCCATGCAGGAGCTCCAGCGAGATTGGACTCCAAGAATGGGGAACCCCTTTGAACGCACAGGGAGAGCTAGGATTTTTTTCAGAGCTGCTGTAAAATAAATTAAGCTTGTTAGTTAAAACAAATTAAGCTAGCTGAAAATGTTGAAAGAGTAATAACTTCTGTTTTTCGATGCATTCATATAGCAGCTGCCATCTCAGTCCTGTCCTACACTGCACCAGGCTATTAAGGCAGCAACTTTCTAGCTAAATTGTTTGTTTGTTTGAATATATATTTTGAACATTTTTTAAACTTTGTGATTCACTCTTTGGAGCTAGCTGTAGCGATTAGACTAACCAGTTGGAGTGGTTAGGGAGAACTGCACCATATCACCCTGGTGTTTCCCCCTCCCCTTATATGAGTAATTACAGCACTAACCAGGCTTAAGGCTAAAATGTTCAGTACTCAAGTTCCCAACCCTTTAAAATCAACTTTTCTGGGTCACTCATCTGTTAGCTACTGTCATAACTCTAAAGGGAAGGGTAACAGCTGTCCTGTGTACAGTACTATAAAACCCCTCCTGGCCAGAGACTCCAAAATCCTTTTCCCTGTAAAGGGTTAAGAAGCTCAGGTAACCTGGCTGGCATCTGACCTAAAGGACCAATAAGGGGACAAGATACTTTCAAATCTTGGTGGGAGGAAGGCTTTTGTTTGTGTTCTTTGTTTGGGAGTGTTCGTTCTCGGGACTGAGAGGGACCAGACATCAGTCCAGGTTCTCCACATCTTTCTAAACAAGTCTCTCCTATTTCAAACTTGTAAGTAAATAGCCAGGCAAGGCATGTTAGTTTTCCTTTGTTTTTCTCAACTTGTAAATGTACCTTTTACTAGAGTGTTTATCTTTGTTTGCTGTATTTTGAACCTGAGACTAGAGGGGAGTCCTCTGAGCTCTTTAAGTTTGATTACCCTGTAAGGTTAATTTCCATACTGATTTTACAGAGATGATTTTTACCTTTTTCTTTAATTAAAAACCTTCTTTTTAAGAACCTGATTGGATCTAAAACAAGGAAAAATCAAAGGGGTTTGGATCTTGATTCACCAGGGATTTGGTGAAGGTTTTTCAAGGTTTCCCAGGAATGGAATCCATTGAAATGGTGGCAGCCGAACCAGAGCTAAGCTGGTAGTTAAGCTTAAGTTTTCATGCAGGCCCCTACATTTGTACCCTAAAGTTCAAAGTGGGGATCCAGCCTTGACAGCTACATAGTACAATATAAATAAATAAAAGATAATGTAAGGAATTCAATTCCAATTCAAGCAAAATGAACCTGAAAGAAATGAGATTTTCTTGTCAAAATCATTCCACTTTTCAAGCCCTCATTTTCCTAACAATGCTTTAATAACTGTGTGTTATGGGAATGACTAGCTTAGCAGGAGACGTTAGAACTTGTCAAGGTTTCAGGGCAGGAGGAAAATGAGATGGAGTGATTGCACATTGTGGCCATGCCGGGCTTTACACCAGTGAAAATAACAATGTATCAATTTGAGACCATTCCCCCCCCACCCCCCCACAACCCTATTTACTGGAAAGGAACAATGAAGACTGCTGGCAAATTAATCTTGCTGGAAGTCTGTCTATAGGGCTCTGACAGAGCAGAGGCTCCTAGCGCTGCCTCCTGTACATCTTTGACCATTAAGTGTCAGTGCTATTGACCCTGGGGAGCACTTAATGGTGCCATTTATTTTAATTTCATATCACTTTGCACCAGTTCTTTAGAAACACAATTGCAGGAATTGCTTTACGTTGAGTCAATACTAGCTAGACAGCTTGAAGGCAGCATACAGGTTTCTTAAAGACACCATGCCCAAAATGTGGGGCAAATCTTATTTTTTAAATTATGTTGGTTTGCAAACTCTGTGGAATTTTTTGTGGTCTTTTTCCTCAAATATTTCAAGGCTGCCCTTTTTTTTTTTTTTTTTAATTAATTGGTTCCCATTAACCAATATCAGATTTACTATGTAAAACTTATACAATGCCTACACCCAGCTAGCCCAAGACTAATGGACTTTCACCAGCACTAAAGTTCTAGTTGGTTTACTAGAAAAAGGAGGCCTCTGCAAACTGATGTGCTCACCTGGGGATAGCAGCTCAAGATATTGCATTTGATTATGAGCATCTCAAGTCCAGAATATGTCTGCTGGTTTAAAATCCTAATTCTGGAAGACACTCAGGTACCTAAATATCTTTAAGCATCTGGGCCAAACTCCAAATATCTTTGAGGATCTGGGCCTAAGACACCATGATGATCGGGGCATAGAATAACCAAATAGAAGATGGGAGAGATATTGACAAACTGAAGGGAATCTAGAAAAAACATTAAAAGTGACTGAAGGCAATGGCTTTTGTGGGAGCATAGGGAGGCTTTCATGGTTGTGGGGGCAGAGGGTGGTGTGTGTGTGTGTGTGTGTGTGTGTACATACACCACTGCCCTCTAATGGGTGAAATCCAAATGGCACAACTATATGTCAGCTGGGCAAATCTATAATCATTTACTTAGTGAATTTCACCTTTTTTCTGTTTGTAAATAGCACACGCACAAATTTTTTTCTCAAAAGTATTTTAAATTTGCCAAAAAGTTCTTGGTCTGTAGTCCATTTACAAGCAGTCTGTTGTGAAAATTGAGTATCCGACATTTCAGCTGTTTTGATTGCCCCCATAGGTGACGCAGTATGTTTGTTTTCTCTGATTGGATGAATATAATTTTTAGTATCAGGTTTCCAGGGCAAATACATTTACAAATTCAAAATTCACCTTCTGTTGCTATTCCACAATATACAGTTAAAATTCCTGCCAGTGAACTCATTCCCTTGAATCTTATCTACCAATGCCCAGAGGAGGGATATAAAGTTAACAAAGACACAGAAAAGGACACACTACTGTTATTTCTGCTGGAGATGCACTGCTGTGGGAGTCATTCCTGTAGTGTAAACACTTCTCTCTACAACTGCACTTTCATGGATCTACATTTCTGATGTTAAGTCATTTTCCCCAGTAAAAAAAGGGGACACCACATTTGTGTGGATGCAGATAGTTTTGAGATCAAGTGAGTGATGTGTCTCAACCATTTCTAAGTGACACCTAGGATATTTGTGGAGAGCCAAACCAACAGGAGTGCAAACAGAGTGTGACTACTATACTTTGGGGAAGCATCTTGTAACCCCCATATTCCTCATTTTTATATAATTGTGATCTTGCCTTACAAGGCATGCTTTATATGTATCAGGGGAAAGGTTAGGATCTTCTGAAAGTCATTTCTCCATCCATATATGTATATCATTAATGCATATGAAGTTCTGAGAATTGTGTTGTATGGTTTTCACTAAAACATGCTGTAAGTTGGGGAATCAGCCAGATATGGCAACAGCAGGGAAAGTAACCAACACCCCGCACCCCCCTCCCAGGCAGGGTGTTAAACAACCCATCAACAACCATTGTCCATCAGGGAAGCTACAATTCAATGACTCACATGCATGAGGCCACATCAGGGGAATTGCTCAACCTTGCCTGGAGACGCCACAATGCCCCCAGACCTGCCTAGACTTGTGCTCCCCAAGCACATAGGACTGAGGTTTTGAAACAGACCAGGTGGCCACATGCTGGGCCTTTCTCTTTCACCCACCTGTGCTGCAAGCAACAAGGACACTTTGAAGACTCCAACTGAGGGAACTGGCCCAGATTTCAAGGGTGAAACCTGTGTTGAACTGCAATATTCAGTGGGGTGAAACAAGCTGCTTAGTCTAGTTGTTGCCCAGTCTAATAGGGTTGAGAGTTTAGACTGGGTGCTTATATTCTATTGGTAACTAACTCTGACTTTTTGCCTATCACAGATTAAGTGATATTAAATCTTTTGTAGTCTATACATTTTTTTACTGTTTATCTTTACTAATGAGTTCATATGAAGTGTGTGTCAAAAGTGCTCAGGTTTTACAAAGGCAGGTGTACATCCACTTTCCATTGGTTAAGTGATGAACCAATTAACACAGCTGCATTGCTCATCTTGAACAGTGCAAGATGGTATATTCCTAGGGTACAGAGCTGGGGGGATTTGGCTGGTGCCTTTCCTTGTGTGGTTCATGAGTGGTTCTGGGAGTATTCATGCTATCTAGCTGGGTGTTGGGTCTCCACATGTGCTGAGTGATAACAGCACCTGGAGGGGTTTGCTGCTGGTCACTAGCAAGGCATTGTGAGAGACAGCCCAGGCTGGAGAGAGTTCAGGGGGAATAGTGGTCCCACAATCCCAGGCTGCACCTGGGGGGATCCCATCACATGGAGTTCCAGCAAATTCATTAAAAAATGCAAACAAATATTGGTGGTAACTTGGTTACAATAGCCTTTCTAGTCACAGGCCCTACTGGACTAGCAGCTAAGGACCATTCTCCTGTAGCTCAGGTGGTAGGGGTCTGTTTTCCCAGCAGGGGGATCTGGTTTCCATTCCTGCTGATGCTGTGGAATTCTGAATGCCCAGGCTGCACAGCACAGGGATAACCATTCAATTCCTGCAGTTGGTGACCACAGATTGGCTACAGTATGTAGCACTGGGCTGTCTACAAATACTTGAAGGAGAGGGATTGTGTAGGATGGCACAGGGATATATAGCTAAGACCCTTCTACACTAGTGAAACAACTGAATCAAGGGACCCAGTTGCAACACATTTAGGGCCCATTCACACTACTCATTTTAACTAAGTTTTAAATGGTGTCCGCTGATTCATCTGCTTTTGAAGTGTTGATGGGCTCTAATAATAAAGAGATGAAATTGTACAAAAGATATTTTAGGCTGGATATCAAGAAAAATAACTCTCTAATGGTGAGATCTGTCAAGCTGTGGAACAGCCTCCCAAGGAAAGGGTTGGAAGCTCTCTCACTGGGGGCACTTAAACTAAATGGGACAAACTTGGGGAAGAGAGGGATGGATGGATAGAGGTCCTAATAAGTCATTTCCCTCTGTTATCTGTGATTTTTGTTTATAATACCTAGTGCAGTTGTAGAGGATGCATCTTCTCTCCTCAAAGTGAGGAAATATACAGCTGCCCCTTTCCGTTACACCACTGCCGCCAGTCATATATGGCGAGCTGTGGAACCCACACCTATCTCCACCCAGGGGTGGCTCCAGGCACCAGCGCACCAAGCACGTGCCTGGGGTGGCAAGCCGCGGGGGGCGGCATGCCGGTTGCCGTGAGGGCAGCAGTCAGGCTGCCTTCGGCGACATGCCTACGGGAAGTCCGTCGGTACTGCGGCTTCGGTGGCAATTCGGTGGCGGGTACGCCGAAGGCGCAGAACCGGCAGACCTCCCGCAGGCATGCTGCCAAATCCGTGTTACCAGCGGACCACCCACAGGCATGCTGCCAAAGGCTGCCTCACTGCCATGCTTGGGGCGGCAAAATACATTGAGCCACCCCTCTCTCCAACCCTCTTAGAAAACATCCTCCAGCCACCCCAACCCACTCTGTGCTGAGTGACTTGTTTCAGCAACCCCCAGTGCTCACCGTTTCCAATGATGATCCTATCTCTACACCGCTTCTCTAACTGTATTGTTAGAGCATGAGCCTGGAGGTCTCCGCAGAGCTGCAAACCCACAAAAGGATCGTTGACACAAATGAAAATTTTTAAATGAAAATCCGCTCTTCCTCCTCATTGGGAAAACACAAACCTTGTCATATCAGAAGGATGGCTTGAGACTATACTCCTAAATGGGAGATGATTGAGTCTTAATCCCACTGAGTGAAACTTGACTAGTTCCTATTAATAGTTTATTATGTCTGATAGCGTCCTCTCATCCAAATCCTTTGTACATCATTTATATGGGACTGTTAAGTGGCAAAGCAAAACCCACTTGAAGAGGCATTTTCCCATTTTAATAACATTTTCACATACTTCCACTAAGCCAGTCACTGATGCAAACACAGTGTCCCTATTGTGCACCAATCAAAATTAAAGAGTAGCTGATCTTCAGGGGATGTTGCAGACTGAACCAAACACAGCGGTCTCCTGTGGTGGACACCAAAGCTCCTGGCTAATCACTGCCATTCACTTATCACTGTGCTTTGTTGTAATTTAATATCAGATCATTATGCAAGTCACAGGATCTGAGTATAACTATTACTGCTAGTTGTGTTCACGAGTCACAAAGCAATCCTTCCTTGGGCTTAAGAACATAAGAATGGCCATACGGTCAGACCAATGGTCCATCTAGCCCAGTGCCCTGTCTTCTGATGGTGACCAGTGTCATATGCTTCAGAGGGTGTGGCATGCTGTACTTCAAAGTAGCACCCTGGAACCCCCATATTCCCCACTGTCATATGATTATATGTTTTGTACAATGCATTCACATCATAGCAAGAATCTTTCTAGTAGCTAGAAGAAAGTATAAAAGTCAGTGACCTGGCCTCACGCACACCTTCCATCTCAACACCTGGAAGATTGTATGGAAGACAAAGACTTTGAACTAGGGAGATTGGTCCCAGGCTGGAAGGGGGTCAAGTCTGTGTATTTAGGAACCGTAAGCTGCTTGTACCATCTGTTAGGGTGAGACACTGTTTGATTCAAATCTTGCTTAGCCTGTTTAAGTTAGAATTTAGACTGCAAATTTATTTTTATTTCTTAGGTAACCAACTTTGATCTCTATACCTGATACTTATAATCATTTAAAATCTATTTTTCTGTAATTAATAAATCTTTTATATTGTATCTAACACAATCTGCTTTTGGTTGAAATGCTTGGGGAATCTCAGCTCAGGTCAACAAGGGCTGTTGTACACAGGGCTGGCTCCAGGCACCAGCCCTCCAAGCATGTGCTTGGGGCGGCACCTGGAGTGGGGCGGTGCTCACCCGGGGAGAGTGGGGCCACGCTCCCCCCCCGGCTGCCGGAGAGAGCGGAGCAGCGGTGGACTCGCCGCCCTCCCCTGGCACTCCGGCCGGCCGGGAATAGCGGGGCTGCGGCCGGACTCGCCGCCCTCCCCCGGCGCTCCAGCCGGCTGGAGAGAGCAGGGCCGCGGCCGGGCTCGCCGCCCTCCCCCCCGGGGCTCCGGCCGGCCAGGGAAAGCGGGGCCGCCCTCCCCTGGCGCTCCGGCCAGTCGGGAAGAGCGGGCCCGCGGCCGGGCTCGCCGTCCTCCTCCCGGCGCTCCAGCCGGTCGGGGAGAGCTGGGCCGTGCCCGGGCTCGGCGCCACCCCCTGCCGCGCTCTCCTTCTTAAGTTGAAATAGCTACTTTAGCCCACATTTTATATGTATAATTTGGATTAGGTTTTCCAATTTGTATTACTCTGCATTTATCAACACTGAATTTCACTTGCCATTGTGTTGCCCGTTCACTCAGTTTTTTTAGATCCCTTTATAACTCTTCACTCTGCTGCTTTGACTTAACTATCTTGAATAACTTTGTGTCATCTGCAAACATTGCCACCTGATTGTTCACCCTCTTTTCCAGATCATTTATGAATATGTGGAACAGCAATGGTCCCAGTACAAGTCCTTGGGGGACCCCACTATTTACCTCTCTCCACTGTGAAAACTGACCATTTAGTCCTACCATTTGTTTCCTATCTTTAACAAGTTACTGCTTCATGACAGGACCTTCCCTCTTATTCCAGGACTCCTTACTTTGCTTAAGAACCTTTGGTAAGAGACCTTGTCAAAGGCTTTCTGAAACTCTATATCCACTGGATCACCCTTGTCCACATGTTTGTTTGACTCCCTCAAAGAATTCTAATAGATTGGTAAGGCACGATTTCCCTTTACAAAAGCCCTGGTGACTCTTCCTCAACATATCACGTTCACCTATGCATCCAATAATTCTGTTCTTTACTATAGTTTCAAACAGTTTGCATGGTACTGAAGTTAGATTTACTGGCCTGTAACTGCCAGGATTTCTCTCTGGAGTGATTTTTCAAAATTGGTATTACATTAGCTATCCACCTATCATCTGGTAGAGAGGCTGATTTAAACAATAGGTTACATATCGTAGTTAGTAGTTCTACAATGTCATATTTTAGTTCCTTCAGAACTTTTGGGTGAATATCTTCTGGTCTTGATGACTTACTACCATTTAATTTATCAGTTTATTTCACAACCTCATAGACTTTAAGGCCAGAAAGGACCATCATGATCAACTAGTCTGACCTCCTGCACATTGCAAGCCACAGAACCTCACCCACACACTGCTGTAATAAACCCATAGCCTCTGGCTGAGTTACTGAAGTCCTCAAATCATGATTTAAAGACTTCAGACAGAGAATCAACCATTTAAACTAGTTTAAACCAGGAAGTGACCTATGCCCCATGCTGCAGAGGAAGCCAAAAAAAATCCCAGGGTCTTTGCCAACCTGACTCAGGGAAAAATTCCTTCCTGATCCCAAATATGGCAATCCATTAGATCCTGAGAATGTGGGCAGAACCCAACAGCCAAACAGCTGGGAAAGAATTCCCTGTAGTATCTCTCAGCCCTTCCTCCCCCACAACTAGCGTCCCATCACTAGTCATTGGAGATATTTGCTGCTAGCAGTCACAAGTTAGCTACAGTATATGCCATTGTAGGCAGTCTCATCATACCATCCCTTCCATTAGCTTATCAAACTCAGTCCTGAAGCCACTTAGATTGTTTGCCCCCACTGATCCCCTTGGAAGGCTGTTCGAGAACTTCACTCCTCTGATGGTTACAAACCTTCATCTAATTTCAAGACTAAACTTGTTGAGGGCCAGTTTATATCCATTTGTTCTTGTGTCAACATTGGCACCTAAACTTGAATAACTCCTCTTTCTCCCTGGTATTTATCCCTCTGATGTATTTATAGAAAGCAATCCCATCTCCCCTTGTTTGGTAAACAAGCCAAGCTCTTTGAGTCTCCTCTTGTAATGTAGGTTTTCCATTCCTCTGATCATCCTCGTAACCCTTCTCTGTACCTGTTCCACTTTGAATTCATCTTCCTTAAACATGGGAGACCAGAACTGCACACAGTATTCCAAATGAGGTCTTACCAGTGCCTTGTATAATAGTACTAACACTTCCCTATCTCTACTGGAAATATCTTGCCTGATGCATCCTAGGATTGCATTAGCCTTTTCCACAGCCACATCACATTGGCAGCTCATAGTCAATCTGTGGTCAACCAAAACACCCAGGTCTTTCTCCTCCTCTGTCACTTCCAACTGATAAGTCCCCAGCTTACAGCAAAAAGTCTTGTTGTTAGTCCCTAAGTGCACTTTGCACTATTAAATTGTATCCAATTTCTATTACTCCAATTTTCAAGATCATCCAGATCTTCCAATCCTCCTCTGTACTGGCAATACCTCCCAACATTGTATCAACCACACATTTTATTAGCCTCCTCTATGGACATCTCAATCTAGGACAATTCCTCAGATTTCTCACCTAAAAAGAATGGAATGGAATCACCTTCATATCCTCTGCAGTGAAGATGGATGCAAAGAATTAATTTAGTTTCTCTGCAATGGCTTTGTCTTCCTTGAATGGTCCTTTAGTTGACTATCCAATGGCCCCACCGATTGTTTGTTTGGCAGGCTTCCCGCTTCTGATATATTTAAAAAAAATTTTACTTCCTCATCGCTCACCCATTTCTCTGTTCAGATTGGAGCAGCTACAGCTGAAACACCAGGCTTAGGTGAAGGTCTGGCTCTAAAGTTGACAACCCATGAGTGAGTCAGAGATGAGGGAGCCTGAAGAACAGGTACATTTCAACACTTCTCTGCAGGCTTTGTTGTTATTGTGGACAAGATCATCCAAACAACTTCTGTTTCTCAGATGGTAGAAGACTATGCCACAGCTTGTAAACACAGCTATATATCTATTGTGAGGAACAACTGGGGATTAATGGATTCAAAGACTGATTAGTTCTCTTTAACCTCCCCAACCGGGTAGGTGGTTTGATGGAGCCCTCATTCCTGATGCTAAAGAAATGGACTTTAGACACAACTTTTCCAACTGATAAACTTTATTAATACCCCTAAAATTAATAATAAAATAAAATACATCATTAAATACCTCTCTCTAAATTTAATATAAAATGTCTTTTCCATCTGAGAATAACATAATCAGTTCAATTGAATTTATATTTATCAGGCTAATATCAAATAAACAAATAGTTCTGGATTCTCCACTCCACCCAAGCAAACGTCATCTACAGTGGAGGGCCAAAATCAGCTCCCCGATCCACTGCTGGTCAAACCTGGTAGAAGTTAGGGAACTTACACTAGTGAAGAACTGGCATAGCAGAGCTCTGCTCTGCTCTTCTCCCCCCCCCCTCCGCCGCCCTTCACTCCCCTGAGGCACCTCATCTACAGGGTAGGAATACAGGCTCTGCCTTGTCCATCTACACCAGCCTTACACTATGGGAGTGTTTCCTATGCTACCCAACTAACGAAAGCTGAACTCCTCTTCAAGAGAACAAAACCTATTGTACCCCCCTTGAACTTCACCATGTGTTGCTGAAGGCTCACACATCTTAATGTATTCACCTTCTCCCCACTCTTATTAGCCTTTTGGCCTTCCCCAAGGGGGCAACCCACATTTTGGGAAGCACTGCCCTATACAAAGGGAATTCTTTCCAGGTTGAAGGCAGAAATGGTCAGTAGACTTTGCACCACGTGAGCAGCAAGTAATCCATTCCATAATCTCAACAGAAATCCAATCTGTCTAATAAAGTGGAAGGCAAACTCCTTTTGTAGAACTATAGATCCTCAAGTGAACAGACTTTATTAGTGACAATTGACTAAGCCTGTACATCAGCCAAAAGGCTTCAGTAAAGGAAGTGTTGACTAATAGATGCTGACTAGCATATAAATAGATATATTAATATGTATTATCCGCGCCCTGTATATAAGTATGCATTAAGCACCAAAAACATTAAGCACAAATATCGTAACAGTGATATAGCCTAAACTGGCCTATACCGTAATCCTGTTCACTTATGCTAAGTATCCCATAACACCATGCATTTGCTTAAGTAAGCATTTGGCACAAGCAGAAAGGAAACTTGACAAAATCAAGATACTGTCATTCTACGTTTTAGTACAAGCTAGGGAAGTACCTTTACAGACCAGTACATGGAATGCTAGTATCCAACACAAAGATAAGGAAGGAATAGAACAACACATTAGAGAACTGGAACAAACTGATGGGTTGGATTTTAGTGATGTGTAAAGAAATGTATAACCTGTAAAATCAGATAAATAATCCCAGCTGAATGTGTAACTTGGGGGCACACCTTCTGCGTAAGGGAAATGTAACATCGCTGCATGGAACTGCTCTGCAGAGACTGATATCATATAGAACTTTTTTCCTGTACCATATTAATAAACCTGATTGGTTAATTTGTCTCTTGAGTATATTTCATAACGAACCATAAGTGTGGTCAAGCAATTGACTATACAATTTATCAGCAGAAGGACAAATCAGTCCTAAGTTTAAGGCCACTAACATTTGAGCTGCTCTTCCAGTCAAGACTCTGGTTCCATTTGTTATATATCCCAGCTCCCTCACCATCACACCCACAATAGAGTTTCTGGGCGAGGGGTCAGTGGAGCGGTAGGGACATCCTTGGGAAGAGACTGAAGTACAACACCTACCTTCTCTGGGTCCATACAATCATAAGGCAGAGAAAGAAGTCAACAGGCAAGGGAAAGAAAGGCTCAGAAAAGGAAGTGCCCTTGCTCTCCTAAGACCTTTTGTGAACTTCAGAGGAACTTCCTCAATCTGAGGCACAGTTCATACAGAGGTGCAAGCCTCCCCCCCCACCCCGCCTTCTATTTGACACTTCTGTGATGAGGTGAAGGGGGAGCAAGAGACGTTGACCCACAAGAGTCATGCACTCTGTGTAGTAATCAGGATCAGCACAGCACTTGGCATCCATGACTTTTGCTCCTTTCAAAGACCCATTAGGGACACTAGTGGCATCAACGAGCCCTCTGCCTCTGTGTGCCTAGGATACTTCCTAAATGCTGTGAGCTGCATGGTTACAGACCACATTCTCTTTCCTATAGATAGGCACATGCAGCACCAAGTTGTTCTGGAATCCTATTCCATGGAGAACATCCCATCTGTACTGGGCATTATAGAGGGCACATACATACTCTTCTGAGGGGCCCAAGGGGAGCTGATGCAATCTATGAAAATAGAAATATACCTATTCCATGAGTACAATGGCTGTAGGTGAAGCAAATATGGTATTCACAGCTATGGTGGCTAGACACCCAAGATCCTGCCACAACTCCTACATCCTGCCATTCCCCCACATAGCATTTACCCAATTTACAGTCTGAGCCCTCAGCCTCTGCAGTTCGATGGCAGTGAGGGCTGGAGCATTTGCCCAGCAAATTCATTCTTGAGGGGGAAGAGGGGTCCCTTGTGTAACTAAGGTATCAATTACTATTTCATAGGATCCTACACAATTTAGAAATGGAATACTTAGGGCTGTTTGTTTATTGAAAATATTTCTGTCTGTCTGAAACATAAAAAGAAAGTAAAGGTCTAGCCTTGGATATAAAAAGCCTTTTAATTGTAGGTGCATATAAAAGTGTTTTGTCTCTATATTGCACTGGTGCTGTAGTTGATTGAAGGACATAAGAACATTATTGAGGAAACAGTCTTGCAGGTTATAATCCCTTTATGGGCCCAGGTTTTGAAAAATTTATTTCTGTTTGCAGGTTGAAATTGAGCAAATCCTCAGTAGACAATGTTTTAGATTTAGTAGCTTTCTCAGTTTATGCCAGTTTTGCAGGATGAGGGTTATACTCAGATTGTTTTTAGCAATATCAGGTAATTCTTGTTTTAGACAGGAGGCTAAAGAAATCAGGCTCATAGGAGACATTCTATTCTGTTCATGCATTTGCAGAGTTAACACTTGTCAGCTGGAATTGTAGGGCCTGCTCCTTCTCTGCCTTGTACCTTGTGTAGTCATTTGCACCTATACAGACAGGATATTAAATGCTGCTATTTGGAGCTGGTAGCCACTTGGCACAAGGCATAAATTATAACTCAAAGTGAAAGGAAGTGGAGAATCAGGCCCATTTGTACAGCATATTTTGCCATAGCTCAGAGTGCTTCACTGTCTTGCTAATACCACTGCAGGTTTTAAAAGTGGAAGAATAGTAGTTGAGGGCACCCAGTACCTTGCAGGTTTCACTCCTCAGCTTTCTACTCTAGAGAACATGAAAAAGATCTAAAGTGAATGAAAATCCCAGGACATAGAACAGTGATTCTTTTGGAAAAGCCTCCCATGGTTGCACTTAACAGGCCATCACCTGACCACAGGAAGCGGGGGAGGCGGGGGGTGTAGATTCCTCTTTTTGTGTCCCTCTCAGTTGAAAATATTGTTTTTGCCTTAGTCCCCACAGAATCATTACCTCATTACAAGGAAAGAAATCCTGCCATGATGAGAGCGATCCCTCAATCCCTGCTAGACGCACACTCCTGTCCCCAGGAGGAATATTGCCATCTTGTACATTTTGAACCAAATGCACTGAAATGACAAGCAATGGAATAATTACTAGAGCTGTCCAAAGGATAACACAGTCTGTTTTACAGCAACGTTGGGGGTTTTGAAAACTGTTTTTGTTCAGCACTGGAATAAAACCAAAGACAGTGTGAGAGCAATAGACTCAGCCATAGAGTTATCTTTAAACTTCTCTTGTTTGGTATTGAATTTTAGCAATTACAGAAGCTAGTGTGTGAATTCATTGGCACAATGGAGGTTGCCCTGGGTGGTCAATGGTTCCAGTGTAGCAAGATCAATGGATCCTTCCCTTTTTTGAAAGATATAATGCAGGGCACTTTACTCTCACACACTTGTAAAAGTTCAACACACACATCTGACAATGCCTCTCACTCTGGCCCTGCAGCAGCCCCTGCTATTCCAGTCCTAGGCTCTCCATGCAGTTCTGTCAATGCCTCTCAATCTTGACCTGTAGCCCCTCCCCGCAGTATTCCAGTGCCACCCACTTACAGTTCTGCTAGTGCTCCTCAAATCCAGTGCTGCAGCCTCCCTGCTATTTCAGTCCTGGACACCCTTCTAAGGCCTTGGCTACACTCGGGAATTCACAGTGCTGCCGTGGCAGCGCTGTGAAGCGCGAGTGTAGTCGCGCCGCCAGCGCTGCAAGAGAGCTCTCGCAGCGCTGTATGTACTCCACCTCTCCGAGGGGAGTAGCTTGCAGCGCTGCGAGTGAGAATGCAGCGCTGCAGGCTCTGATCACACTGGCACTTTACAGCGCTGCGCTCGGGGCGGGGGCGTTTTCACACCCCTGAGCGCAGCAGGTTGCAGCGCTGTACAGCGCCAGTGTAGCCAAGGCCTTAGGGAAAGTCTACCCTTAAAACGCTGCATCGGCACAGCTGCACTAATGCAGCTGTGCCACTGTAGCTCTTTAATGAAGACGCTGTATGCCAACAGGAGAGGTGGTAGCTATGTCAAGGGAGAGGCTCTCCACCAACTTAGCACTGTTTACACCAGGCAGGGCCACCCAGAGGATTCAGGGGGCCTGGGGCAAAACAATTTTGGGGGCCCCCTTCCATAAAAAAAAGTTGCAATACTATAGTAACATGTATTTGGAAATGTAAAAAATAACCAGTGAAATACATTCAAAAATTAATTTGTAATAATTTGAAAATACATGAAATACATTATTTAAAAACATTAAATGTTTTAATGGGATGTATACATTTGCAATTACATAATGGGCTGTCACTGGGTGATGGTGATGGTTGGTGCCAATAGGCTGTCGATGCCTGGGGGTGGCGCTACTGTTGCCCAGGGCTGGGTTGGGAGCTGGGCTCTGGGTCGGGAGGTGCCTGGCTCAGAGGGGCTGGGCTCGGAGCTGGGGGTCAGGGCTGGGGGGGGGGAGGGGGTCGGGGGGTGCCCGGCTCAGAGGGGCTGGGCTCGGAGCTGGGGGTCAGGGCTACAGGGGGATGGGGTCGGGGGGTGCCCGGCTCAGAGGGGCTGGGCTCAGAGCTGGGGGTCAGGGCTGCAGGGGGATGGGGTCAGGGGGTGTCCGGCTCAGAGGGGCTTATCATGCCACTTACCCCCCCTCCCAGAGCCTCAGCGAGCCACCTCCAGGAACTCCTGCTGCTCGGCCTGCCAGAGCTTGCAGCCCCGCCCCCTTACCATGCAGCTCCAAGCAGGAGGACCTCAGGCCCCACCTGAGCCACGCTGCTGCAGTGCTGTCCAGGGCCGCTCCTGGACGTGGCACACTGAGGCGCGGGGGGATGGGGAAAGGCAGAGGCGGGGGGAGCCTCTGACATTCTTGTGGGGGTCCCTGTGGGGCCCGGGGCCTGGGGCAAATTGCTCCACTTACTCCCCCCTCTGGGCGGCCCTGACACTAGGGGGTAAGTTGGTATAAACTACATCACTCAGGGGTGTGGATTTTTCACACGTAGTTATACCTCTGTAAGGCCATGTCTACGCTAGTGAGCTTACAGCAGGACAGCTGTACCGATGCAGCTGCGCCACTGTAATAATCGCTCGTGTAGCCGCTCTATGCCAACAGGAGAGAGTTCTCTGGTCAACATAATAAAACCACTTCCACGAGCGACGGTAGCTATGACAGCAGGAGAAGCTCTCCCACTAACATAGCGCTGTGCACACTGGCACTTCTGTTGGTGTAACTTATATAGCTCGAGGGGTGGGGGGTTTTTACACCCCTGAGTGACATAAGTTATACTGACAAAAATGGTAGTGTAAACAAGCGCTTAGTCTGCACTGTAGACCTCAGACTACCTGATGAAACTCTGGTTCTTTATGGAGGTTTAAGTGTATCTCCACACAATTTGGTATAATTGGCATTCTCCACTTAGAGGACTCCCAGGAGTGGAATAAGGGATGTTGCTGGATAGGATTAAGCTGGAACATCAGCGCTCTGTAGCATGTATCTGCAGGAACCTGTAGACAATGCTGTGAATCTCTTGCTTCCTTGAGTACCAATTATTCTTAAAAATGTAGGGGGGAGGAATTAACAGCTCATCCTTTTATTGAGTAACAGCAATTGCGAAGTGTGACAGACCCAGACCATTGGGGTACAGGAGTCTGGTAGAGGGTAAATATACTGGTCACTGGATGCGTAGTTTTCTGTTCCCTGAGTGACCAGAGCAGGGGCTGCACTAGAGTAATCAGGAACCTGCTAGAACCAGTTAAGGCAGGCAGGCTAATTAGGACACATGGAGCCAATTAAGAAGAAACTGCTAGAATCAATTAAGGCAGGCTAATCAGGGCACCTGGGTTTTAAAAGGAGCTTATTTCAGTTTGTGGTGTGAGTGTGAGGAGCTGGGAGCAAGAGGTTTAAGGAGCTGAGAGTGTTGCTGGAGGACTGAGGAACACAAGCCTTATCAGACACCAGGAGGAAGGTCCTGTGGTGAGAATAAGGAAGGTGTTTGGAGGAGGCCATGGGGAAGTAGCCCAGGGAGTTGTAGCTGTCATGCAGCTGTTACAGGAAGCACTATAGACAGCTGCAGTCCACAGGGCCCTGGGCTGGAAGCTGGAGTAGAGTGTGGGCCTGGGTTCCCCCCCCCCCCCAAACCTCCCAATTGACCTGGACTGTGGGTTCTTCCAGAGGGGAAGGTCTCTGGGCTGTTCCCCAACCCACATGGTGAATCTCTGAGGCAAGAAAATCTGCCAATAAGTGCAGGACCCACCAAGATAGAGGAGGAACTTTGTCACAAAAGACACCTGCAGAAATAAAAGGCCTAGATTGAGAGCTAACAAACTTGTTGCCATGAACAAATTCTGTTCTCTGAAGGTGCAAACATAGCAATTTGGATGTAACATTTTCTCTTGAGTTAGAAAGAACTATTGAGTTGGACCCAGTTAACCTTGGACCCAGTACCCTGAATTACATTGTTATAATGAACTCATGCAGCATTTGGGTGGCTCAATGGAACTTGCACAAGTTCTTTATATAATGTAAGATTCCTTGAACATAGGAGATTAAATTGACCTTAATCGCAGTGCTTCAATTCCTCATCTGCAAAACAGGTACAATATGACTTCTCTATCTCACTGGGGTGTTCTGGGGATAACTCTCAATGTCTGGAAGGTGCTCAGATACTATGGTGTTGGGTACCATACACTGTAAATGCAGGAATATATAATTGACTTGTTACAATTAATTGTAACTAGAAGGCAGCATTGTCTAGAGGTTAGAGCAGGGGAGTGGGACTCAAGATGCCTTGGTTCTTTCCCCAGCTCTGCCCTTGACTCAGTGCGGGCCCCTGTGCAAGTTACTTCTCCCTCAGTGTCTCCATTTTCCTATCCATAATATGAGGACAATAATAGAGCCTCCCTCCCAGAAGGGTTGCGAGACTGAAGTCATTCATGTGTGCAGAGTGTTTTGTGATTCTGGTTGAAAGATGCCAGTGAACTGCAAAGTATTAGTATCATTGCCTTTGTGTGAGCCTAGCACAGCTGTTTCTGAGTCTCTACTATTCCAGCACAAAAGCAGGGATGGTAGAAGATGCTGTCATCTTGGCCACTCTTGACCAAGCCCTGCTCGCTCTTTAGGATATGTGCTTTGGAAAGTGATGACAGGACATGTCGAGGCCTGTGCCTCAAGCCCATCAGCCCTAGGTGCTTCCATATCTCTGACTGCCGCCGCTCTTGGAGCCTATTGCTGGTCAGTCAACTGTGCAAAATGGGAAGTAAGCAAAAGCAGAGGCCGTGAGAGAATCCACCAACTGCACTGTAACTTTGTCCTCCAGATCTTTCTTTGCTTGCCTGGTGGGGGAAGTCACTCCCTGCCTGTTACCTGCATCAGAAAGCCAGGCAGGACAACTGACACCTCACCGGAGGCTGCTGCACCCGTAGTGCAGGTTCACAGGCAGCCAGGAACTCACACCTGCTGTAGCAAAAACCTACAGGAGTAGTTGGAATTTTACAGGCTTCAGCATATCCCTCGACTCTGAGAAGGATTCATAAATTGCAATCAGACTGGGTTTCTTGTGTGGCAGGCACCGGTCAGTGCCCTGCTGGTCTTGGGTGACGGGGTTTTTGCTCTGTGTGCCATTTTGCATAGCCCCAATGTTTATAGTATGTGGCCTTTCACACACAATGCTCTGTGCGGTGCCCTCACTGAAATCTCTATATAAATGTGAATTCAACAGCCATTATACTCCCAGCAGCAACAACCCACATTCAGTGCCTCGGAGCCTGTTAATCTGTGATGGTCATAAGGCTACTTATCTCCTGCACTTTTCAAATAGCTCAGCAGTGGATACAAAAGAGAAATGGCAGGAGCTATTCATCTCTGCAGTCTGAGGGGTTTTTTGCTGCACTGTTGCTATATTACCAAATGTCACTTTTAAAACTAATGGCAGCATTTGCAAGAGAGAGAAGAGATGAATATCTCCTGGGTTTCTGCAAGTGGAAGACTCTTGGCCTAGAGGAGAACAGCTATTAACACAGCCTGCATTCTGATAGCCTAGGGAGCTTCGCTGCCTATTAGCTAATTGATGCACCGGTGACCTGAAAGATCTAGTTCAAATCACCTTTGGGCCCATCTTTAGCTCTGTTATATCTATTTGGTGGTGAATCTTCATCTCTTTCTCTTGGCTCCAGCCCAGAGGGGGAGAGTTACAAGAATGGTAGTTTAAAATGTGGATGCTCAGATACCACAGTGATAGGCGCTGCTATAAAAAGATAGCGATGGGATCCAAGAGCTTAACAAAAGTTATTCCAGAGACATGCTAAGGAAGACAAACGAGAACTAATAATTTCTGAAGGAAATAAAATACTAACATAAATTAGCATTTGGAGTGTATTGGGATTTCTGTTCCCTAGCAGTGGAACATTTGAGGAGCCAACCTATTATCTCTCTCCCCTTTAACCTCTGGGGGTCCCATATTGGAGCTATCATCTTTCCCAGCTACAGCGAAGTAGTGGCAATAGGATTTTAATCAAAGAATTAAAATATGGGTCTAGGAGCAACTCTCTGTATTTACTTTTACCTCTAAATAGGTTGTTTTCCCACACTGAAATTTTGAGAGACAAACCACTCTAGTGTGCTTTTACAGATTTATAAAAAGAATAAGCAAAAATAAGTTTTAAGCAAAATATCTCTAACTAATTTACTTCCAATTTCCCTAAACTCATCAAATATAACAATGGAATGATCAAATCAAGGTTACAATTGAAATTCAATCAGTAAATCCATGGATCAATTTATCTGGGTTACCAATTAGTACAATGAGTAATTAAATCAATTTATAAGGTTACCACAGGAATTACTTCAATACCTCACAGGACAGTTAAGGCAGAATGAATTTCTTTTAATCTAATTAATTGGCCTAAGTCTGTTAAGGACAGAAGCTGATGCTTGCCTTAAATTTCTCTGAACACATACAACCTGAGTTGGACTTTATTTACTTAGGGATTAAATCAGTTTCTAAACTAGTTCAAGTAAAGTTAATCCACTTCTAAAATGCTAGCCTATACATGCTGCAATGCACAGAGGACTAAGTTTGCTGCAAATTGAATTAGTTCAGTCTCTCTTGTTCATATGCACACAACAGCTACCCATCACTTTTTTTTGTATGGCACCAATGGCTATCCCACATTGCTTTGAAGTCAACCATTTATCTGTTTACCTGTGTGCCTCCCCGCTCCCCCGGTGTCAAATTTCCAGGTGTCAAATCCTCCTCCTCTCCCTTTAAAAGCTGACTTGGGGCCAGTTTTTGACCATTTTCTCCTGGATTCAAATGAATCAGCATTCTTGTGATACTACAGCAATTCTACACCACAAACCACACCGCATGCCTGTTCTGCCACTATGAGCTGTGCTGAGACTCTGGATCTCATTGCCATCTGGGGCAGGGCTGCCCGGGGCGGGGCAAGTGGGGCAATTTGCCCCAGGCCCCACAGGGGCCCCCATGAGAATATAGTATTCTATAGAATTGCAACTTTTTTATGGAAGGGGCCCCCAAAATTGCTTTGCTCCGGGCCCCCTGAATCCTCTGGGCAGCCCTGATGTGGGGAGAGGCGTCAGTGCAGGAAACTCTTGTGGCCAGTGACCATAAAGACCTGTTTGTGGACATTGCAAAGCAGTTCCCTGCACAGGGTTAT
Source organism: Trachemys scripta elegans (assembly GCF_013100865.1). Lineage (NCBI taxonomy): Eukaryota > Metazoa > Chordata > Testudines > Emydidae > Trachemys > Trachemys scripta. The sequence goes on along the minus strand of NC_048300.1, from coordinate 59,126,830 downwards.
GACCAGGATGCCTACCAATGATGGATAGAAAGCAAGCAGCTCAGGAGGGTTTACATTAAAATGAAGGAGGCAAGGAAGACATCGTGCAGGGAACATGTGATCTGCCCATTTTATGAAGAACTGGACAGGATTTTACACAATTAAACAACCATCCAACCCTGACAGGTTGTGGATCCTGCTGTCAGCTCTCTTCTCCTCCCTCCCCACAAGAGCAACCGGCAACACTCATTGGAGGCTGAGTGGGATGAGGATGGAGAAGAGCTGTCCTCTGGCTGCTCAAACCACCAAGTAAGTGTCTGCATTTGGGCCTCCTCCCCATCATTAAGTTTTCCTCTCATGATATTTGTAAGACCAAATCACAATACAACATGATGCTATAACTTTTTTCTGCTTCTTCCAACCTATTCTACAAACAGCACCATCTCCCTTTCAAATAGCCAAATGCACACTTGACTCAGCAGTTGCAGAATGATAGTCAACCGTTACAAAGTTCCTTCCTTCTGTCCAAGTGGCCTGTGAATGGCTTCATTAACCAGGGAAGCAGGAGATAAGCCAATTCTTCCAGGATAACCAGAGTAAGCGCAACAAGCTTTGGCCTGCTAAACCCGTGGTTGTGAGTTCAATCTTTGAGGGGGCCATTTAGGAATCTGGGGCAAAAATCTGTCTGGGGATTGGTCCTGCTTTGAGCAGGGGGTTGGACTAGATGATCTCCTGAGGTCCCGTCCAACCCTGATATTCTATGATTACATTTCCTCGAACACCACTAATGCTCATAGAGTTCCTGGGGGCAAACAGTCCTATCTCCACTAATGCAAATACAGCTGAGTTCCAAACGATCATAGCATTATGGGCCCTTCTTCCTGACCATCCTGCATTTATGTTTGTAAACCTGCCATGGTGGTCAACCAGCCCTTGGAGCACCAGGGAGAAATAACTCTTCCTGTTTATAAATTCTGTGCTCTGATAGGGGAGTAAATGATAGGCACATGGGTTCCAGCAATTGCCCTGTAGGGAGGCGGTGTGGTTCCCTGCCACCCCAGAGAGAGGCGAGTCCCTCTGGACACTGGAGTGGGTGGAGCCAGGGAGCTCTGAGCCCACCCCCCCAGAAGGTCAGGCGTTGTCCCGGAAGTATAAAGGCCCGACCTCAGAGCTCACTGAGAGAGCAACTGCCGGGGAGGCCAGATGCCTCCAGCCTACCTCACGATTGGGGAAACCCAAGCGGCCTGCAGTAAAACCGAGGACTGGCCCGACCTGCCCCCCACCAGCTACCCGGAGGAGTTGCCGAGCCTGCCCCGTGCCAGCTACCCGGGAGTTGCTGAGTCTACCCCTCGCCAGCTATCCCGAGGAACCCATGGTGCTGGACCCCCCCTGAGAACACCACCCCGACCCAGGTACCTCAAGAGGGGGAGTCTGGAAGTAGCCCGGGGGCAGCCAACCCTAGTCTGACTGTAGCACTGCCAGAGCCCATGTCAGTGTGTTGTGGCCAGGATCCCCAGGTCTTCTGCCGCTGCTAGGGCCCCAGGCTGGGATGCAGTGGAATGGGAGGACCTGCGTCCCCCCCGCCACCCAGCTCACGGGTGGCAGTCTCCCCCTCTCCCAGGTCCTTTGTAACCTAGGGCCTCAGCCTACTGTTTATATACTGTTATTGCTCAGCTGCTGCCTGAGGGCCTGACTGACAATTGCCCCACCCTGACCTAGGGCCTGGGCTTACCCGAGTTTATTTCTGCCCTCACAAAGGCCGAAGAGGAAGAATCCCATGGCCGAACTAATTCCCCACAAGACATCTTCCCGGGTTTAGTGAGGCAGTGTGGTTCTCCGCTGCCCCAGAGAGAGACGAGCCCCAGCTAACCTCTACATGCCCCAATACAGTTTGGGAAACCCATGCGTGCTAAGGAAATTATTGATGACTTCATATTAGCCAGCTTTATAACCTGGTGCAACAGTATCTTTTCCACGTTGTGACACACCTGCGTGACAATGGCTCCAACAGGTGATCTCCCCCATGCTGAATCAGTTGGCTATGGAACAGTAGCATTCAGGGATGGCTAGCCACCCATATGGCAATGGTGGCCCACTTCTCCATGGAAATAGAGCACCACATGTTAGTACACTGGCAATGCAGCTCCATCATCAGTGTAGCACAGATCTCAGTCAAGATTGCTCTCCCATGCTGAAATTCTCTCAGCACTACTGGTCTTCAGAATGATCCTTTCCTACCAATCCATGCTGGTCTCCTAAGCCCAGAAACCATGCTGCACAATGTGGAGCTGATCCAGGAGCCAGTCCTCTAGAACCAGCCGCTTGGTGTCCTCCTCTTCTCCCTTACCCTGGTCCCACTTCCACCACTGCTGCCACATCACTTACTCAGCAGTGCAATGGGCAGTCTCCAAAACTGAATTTGTCTGGCTTGGAGTGCTGAAATACAACCCAAGAAGCCTGTGCATATTTGAGGCTGCCACCATAGCGGAATGGCATATTGCTGGGTCCATGCTGCCCAACAGCAATTCGACAAAGGCGCTAGCCAGCCCAGAAAGTAAACAGGGTATAGACACATGGGATTGTTCAAAAATTTGAAATCACCTGGCTTCCCACAATTCATAATGAAAACAATCCCAGGATGAAACACTGCTGCACGGTGAAGAAAAGGATCATAGGATGCCCTCCAAGAACACAATCCCATCAGTTTGCAACAAGCTGCATGCACCTTGTATACACACAATGCAAATTGAAAAATGGAACAAGTATTCCACGTGCACACTATTGGTTCAGCTTGTGTAAAGCACTTTACCAGACACGTAGCAAAAAGCTTCACAATAACCCCCCCTCTGCCCATGCAGACAAACCGTTAGCTCATTCCTCTTCCCCTACTAGTACAGTCTCAATGTCTTTCTGCATCTGCTGGCACTTTTATACAGAAGTGATTCCTAATCAGACACTTAGCAGTTTTGGAATAACATGCTTTTAGCCCAAACTAATCTCTTACTAATTAAACAGTAACTTGGGAGTTTTTTAGTGTCTACCTGGAGAAACAATTGATGACACACCAGACTCGCAACTAGATGTTGCAGAATTCAAACAAAAGTACTATCATGTTGTCTTAGAGTCGCTAACTCATCTGGTCTGTGTGAGATGAGAACTAGTTCTGATGTTGCAAGTAACTTGAACTCATTTTGCATGAACAGAGGTGGTCTTTTCTCTCTTAGTTATAGCTTCAAACTTGTCAGTCTTTAGCATCTCCTTCTCCGGATGGCCAGTCCAGGGAAGAGAGCAGGATACAACTTCGGGTGTCACTATTGGTGCAAGAGAGCCCCCTTTTCTTTCTGCGTGTTTTAAGTCTTTTGTAGGGGTCAGTGTCCCCTCGCTCCACCTCAGGGACCACCCTTGTCCAATTAGCAATTCCAGCATGTAGGTTATAGCTCATCATGGACCAAGAATTAGGTATCTTGATCTGAGGTCATAGTAGAAGATTCAAGTTTGAGGTGACATTTTCCTGAAAAGTCTGGTGGTGACCACAAACAGATATCTTCTTTGTAAGAAGGCCCAAAGGAGAAGGAGTTGGTAACAGATCTCTGCTTAGGCCAGACATAAATAAGTGTCTTAATTGTCTCAATATAATTAATGGCTAGTCATCATTACACACTTGCTTGTTTCCACTCATCTTCAGGACAGTCAGTAAGTATTACTGTAGACGAGTAGAAGTAGAAGAGACCTCAGGAGGTCATCTAGTCCAATCCCCCGCTCAAAGCGGGACCAACACCAACTAAATTAAGGGGACTCAAAGGTGGGGACAGAGTTTAGGGTGAGTTAACTTATTCTAAATAACCTTTTGACTACAAGCCAGAAATGCTAAACTTCAACATTTTAGCCAACCAATGTCGCTCAGGCCTAAATTAAAATATGGCAATATGCTCTGTTTTTCCTGAGAGCTCCCCCTCCCCTCTACTCAAGTAGATATTACAGCATAGCCAAATGCTTCGGACTCTCAGTCAAGGAACCAGAAAGGGGACTGAAACCCAGGGCTTCTGAACAACAGACCAGAGTGCTACTGACTAAGGCAGGTCAGATTCTATAGGTGTAATTAGGGAAATGCTCCAAATACAGGGCAAGGTACTCTGTGTGTAGGATGAAGGGCTCCACACGTGGAATGACCTGCTCCAGATGCAAGGCAGGGTATTTCAACTGTGGGGCCAGGTGCTCTAGATGCAGGCCAGAGTATTCTAGAGGTATGAATGAGGCACACTAAACACAGGACAAGGTGCTCCAGAAGCAGTGCTGGGTGCTCCAGAGGACATTGCAGTGCGCTAGTAAATGAAGGACACAGCTATTCCAGATGTGAGATGTAGCATTCCAGGGGCAGAAAGCTGCCGGTACAGGATGCATTGTTTTTGTACATCAGGTAAGATGTGAAAAATCCAATTTTATTTTTTACATTACTAGTAACTAAATGACTTTCCATTTCCTGTAATTAGTGGTTTCATTTTTAATAATTTGATTAGCGAGGAGCACTCGATCAATAAGGGGAAGGTTAGGACTGAAATACAAAGTGCTTGTTGAACAGCACACAGTCCTTTCCCTGTTCTGTTGGCTCATTTGTCATATTGTTTTAATGAAAACAATACTGGTTCACAGCACCCAATAGAAAATGGATCTGGGGCATGTGCCAAGTGCTCCAGTGCAAAGCGGGGATCTCTGCAACTTTCTGTTTGGAGCTACTGGGAAGCATCAGCCTGACGGCATCCCTCCTCAAATTTGTTAGTCTCTAAGGTGCCACAAGTACTCCTATCCCTCCTCATGAGTCTTTTCAGTTCCTCCCCCTTGGAAATGAATTAGTGGCTTCCACTCTGCCTATCTGTGTTTTGCAGGAGTCATGGAGGAAGATGGACCCCTCTAGTCTCCCAGGAAACAGATCAGCAACTTACTCAGGGGCATTAACATTTGTAGTGTGAATGGTATTGGAAACTGGGTGAATCCAGATGCTTGGAAGGAGTGAATTGGCAGGGGATGGAGGTTTTGCAATACAGAAGAATGGTGTCAGTGGGTAGACACCCCACGCCATTCCCCACCACTCACCTCACACTAGGCCCTTGTCCAAACATTCATTCCCCTCCAGGGGGTTGCCTTTATTGTTCAATAACATAACAGAGCCCTAAGACAGTACTGTGCTCACAGCACGAAGGGCTTTTTCTCAGGGTCTCTCTAATTCTCTCCTCTGCTTTTTTTTTTTTTTCTTCACATCCCTGTGTTGGAACATGAGACCCACCTAAGCTGCATCTCTCCATAGGGTCCTTCAATCTGATACTTGGTTACTGAGATCTGAGCCCTTTCTGGAGGGGCTGTGGCTAGGTTTGGCAGATAGCTGTAGTGGTGTTGGGTTGTCAAAGCTGTGTGGGGGTGGTTAATCCAGGATCTTATTAGAGGAGATGCAAGAAGATTGGGCATGTGGCAGGGGAAGGAGGCAGGAGCTTCTTGAGGAGCCCTGAGAGGTTTAAGATGCAGGTCAGAGGCAATAACAGCTCCCACCCTGCTCTGAACGGAGTACACATGCACACAAAATATTAGGTCAAATTTAACCCCCTTCCTGAAGTTTGGTTTTATTGGCAACGCAAATAAAAAGCAACCACACATGAACCTCACCCTAAGCTTTCTGCCCAAGCTTAGCTGCTCGTAAGGTTCTCGCTGAAAGACTTGTCTCCAGCCCTTACATCCTAGCTGGTTTGAACTGAATCCACTGCTGGAGTGACTCAGCAGTAATTCCACTTCACTTCCATGCAGGGTTACAGCACTTGATAACAGGATGCCTCAATAGAGGAGTACCAAAACTCTAGGTAAGGTCCTTTAGGCCTTGTCGTCACTATGAAATTGAACCATTGCTGAAAGCTAGTGCTAGCTACGTTGGCAGCTGAATCAGTGCAGAACAAAGTTTAGCTATAAGCATAGACAAAGCCAAGCTATGTTCAACACTGGTTCACTACCATCCATGGTCAGCAGTGTACATTTCCTGGTGTAGAGGAGGCCAGCATCTGTCTTGTTCTGAGGCTGGAAGGTTAGGCTACTGAAAGTAGAGCCCGGAGGTGCATTCATGAAGATGACTAATAAGCACATCAGATTTTTAAGGATTAATAGTATAAAACTTAGGCCAACTCTGGGAAAGACAGTTACATGGTCAGGGCCGGCTCCAGGGTTTTGGCCGCCCCAAGCAGCCAAAAAGAGAGAAAACCAAACCAAAAAAAAGCCGCAATTGCAATCTGCGGGCAGCAATTCGGCAGGAGGTCCTTTGCTCCGAGCGGGAGTGAGGGACTGTCCGCTGAATTGCCGCCGAATAGCTGGACGTGCCGCCCTCCTCCGGAGTGACCGCCCCAAGCACCTGCTTGCCAGGCTGGTGCCTGGAGCCGGCCCTGTACATGGTAATTGTAGCTTGTGAGTAGAAGTAGCTTGAAAAAACTTGCAGACATCCCCTGTCTGGGAGAACTGCAGAGCAGCTTGTTGCCACCATTCAACCCAGTCTCCAGCTTTGAACAACTCTTAACGGATTCCTCCTGTCAGAGCCTCTTCCTCCAAACCCGCTTGCAGTACTACAAACTCTGTGGTGTCAATATGGGGCAAACATTTGCCTTGAGCCCTCACTTGCCCGGGCTACGCTAGCTTTTTTGGGTGGGAGGGGACGTTTCCCACCTTTGCTACCACCATTGCAGCACTACCAATGGTAGCAACTGCAGAAACTCTAGTGCAGAGGTTCTCAAACTAGGGGTCAGGACCCCTCACGGGGTCGCAAGGTTATTATATGGAGGGTTGTGAGCTGTCAGCCTCCACCCCAAACCCCGCTTTGCCTCCAGCATTTATAATGGTGTTAAATATATAAAAATTGTTTTTAATTTATGAGGGGGGTCAAACTCAAAGGCTTGCTATGTGAAAGGGGTCACTAATACAAAAGTTTGAGAACCACTGCACTAGTGGACAGGGCCAGCTCCATGCACCAGCTTACCAAGCAGGTGCTTGGGGCAGCCACTTCGGAGAGGGGCAGCACGTCCAGCTGTTCAGCGGCAATTCGGCGGAGGGTCCCTCACTCCTGCTCGGAGTGAAGGACCTCCTGCCGAATTGCCGCCGCAGATCGCGATCGTGGCTTGTGTGTGTGTTGCGTTGTTTTGGGGGGGGCTGCTTGGGGTGGCCAAAACCCTGGAGCCGGCCCTGCTAGTGGAGACAAGACACTAGTGGAGACAAGGCCTGTTTTACTACTGCGTCATTCAGACATGCTCTGAGCAGGGTTAGGCAACACCGTGATGAAAATGGTGGCAGCTAGAACTGAGCTGCTGGAAAGCTTTAGAGGAAAAATGCTAGTGTAGGAACAGCCACAGACTCTGCTAAGCTAGGTTAGCATTTCACACGTTAAGGAATGACCGAGGAGAGCAGAGGTTTTCAGCTCCTCTCTTCCTCTGGTGCCCAGGCCCGATCCACCTAAGAAAACCCAGCAAAAGGCAGCATTGTGCTTCTTGCTGTGTAACTTTAATTCCTATTGAATTTTTGCAGCCCTGGCCATATATAACAATAATGAAAACAAGACAAGACAAAAAAATTTTTAAAAAGCCAGAAAGAAGAGAACCTGGAACAAGGCTCAGCAACATAAGATAAAGTGCGCTCCTGTTGCTATTGATCCCCTTGACTTGGTGCTTTCGTTCATAGTCAAAACTGATCAAAGCAATGGAGATTAAAGGCAATTTGAAGATATCTTGAGAAAACAGGCCAAATGCTGGCCCTAGGATGTGTACACCTGGAAAGCAATGGCCAGGAGTGGGAATATGAAGACAGATGTTAGCTACCAAACCTGGCTCCGCCTTCAGTTCCATGAAGCTGACCCTATCTGATGGTCATGTACAGGGTAGGGCTTAAAGGGTCACATGCTTTCACACAGAGTCCCTTGATCTGCCTGCACAAGTCATGTTCTCTCCTTATTCTATACTAACTCCATATAAATTATGTAATAAAGAATTCAGAGTTCCAGATACTATACTGACTCCTCTTATTAATCCAATATAAAAAGAAGGTACTTTGGTATTTCGTTCAGTAAGGGTGAATACGCATGACCATGTGTGACTCTGCTGTTATCTGCCTTTTGGGCAGGAAAAAAGTGAGCAGGACGGCCCAAGGTGGCAGTGATTAGATCAAGAACAAGTTTGGAATCTGGATTTGATGCTGCCAAAAAAACTGAACTCTTTTCACAGGATTTTGACTCAAAATAGCAGAAAGCTCACAGGAATACCTGACTTTGCAAAATTCCCATTTCTCCAGTACATGCCATCTTCGGTCCAGCTATGTCCAAGCCAGAACTGAAAAACAGACCTCTCCTTAGTTTTCTCCAGCCTGGAATCAAATCAATAAGGGTGTAGAATCACATCTATTGTGTGTTTGGGGGGGGGGCGGGTGGGCGGGCTTATGCCCATGCACGGGTGGGCTATGCAAGTGCATGTATGTGACAAAGAGAGCTGTTCTATGTGCGTGCACACCTCCAGGGTGCATATGTGTGTACACATATATCCAGGACAGACCTTCCATCTGTAGATGCACCACTATTGAATTCGTTTCCCAATTATTATGTACTGAAAGTAATAATCCCTTTATGTTTAAAACACTTCCCAGCTCAGATATTTAGGGCACTGACGAACAGCAATAAAAAACAATTCAAAACACTGAGTAGGTAGGATACAGAGAGAAGGAGTTGTGGGAAAGGAACAGATACGAGGCTTACAATGGTCATGCTCACAAACACCCTATGAAGTTTAAAAGGAATTTAAGATTTAAGCTTTAAAAAGTGAGTGATGTTGGTGCAGGGCAAGTGCCACGCACTGAAACCAACTACACCAAAGGCTCAGTTGCCTGCCAGTAAGAGACTCCAGTGAGATACTTAAAAGTGGACTGTGTCCAGGGGCGGCGAGTTATAGAGGCCCGTGGTGGCCGGGCTCCAGCAATATTGAAGGCCTGGGGGCCCGGCTCCACCAATATTTGGGGCTGGGTCTCTCCCCAGGCCCCGCCTGCCACCCCACACACCTCTCCTGAGTGTCCCCCTGCCTCCACTTGCTGCCCCCGTGCACCTCCCCAGGGTCCCAGAGCAGAGCATCCCTGTCTCTCCCCTGCAGCTCCATGGTGCCTCCCTGCATCAACTGCCACCACAGGGTCCTAGTGCCCCCCATTCAGTACTGCCAGGGCAGACAGACCCTGAGCCTGCCCTTCTGCCTCAGACCATTTCATTTTCCAGTGGGACCCTCCACCAGCACAGGGGGACCCCCTGCCTGCAGACACCGCTCCGGCCCCATGCTGGGCAAGGGGCAGCCCCATCCCCCACCCCCAGTGAGGCTACAGTGAGGGGCAGCAGCAGGGAGGAGGCGCACATGTGATGCCAGCCCCCCATCACCCACCAGAGGGGAGGCCAGGGGGCTTCCTGGCCCTGAGAGGGGCCCTAGGAGCATGTGCAGTAACAGTGGTGGGGGTGAGTGTGCTGCGGGGGGGGGGGGGGAGAAGAGGAGACCCCTCCCCCAGAGCTCACTGCTGCTAGCAGGGAGAGGGCTGAGGGGAGTCCTCCTCTCTGGCCCCAGCCCCGGGGCAGCTTGCCTGCACCCCAAACTCATCCCCAGCCCTGCCCCATCCCAGAGCCAACCCCACCCCCAGCCAGATCCCTCATTCTTCCACATCCCAAACCTCTTCCCTAGCCCTGAGCCCCTCCCACACCCCAAACCCGTCATCCCCAGCCCCAGACAGAGCCCTCACCCACTACACCCCTACCATCTGCCCTAGCCCTAAGCCCCTCCCACACTCCAAACCCCTCGTCATCCCCAGCCACACCCCACAGCCCTCACCCCTGCACCCCCTTCCTCTGCACCTCCTCCCACTCCTAAACTCCATCCCAGAGCCTGCAGCCCTCACCCCCTCCTGCACACACACACACCCCCGCCCCAGCCTGCACCCACACCCCCTTCTCACACACCCTCTCCTGCCCCCAAACTCCTTCCCAGAGCCTGCACCCCTCATCCCCTCCTGCACCCCAACTTGCTGCCCCAGCCTGCACCCAACACCCAAACTCCATCCCAGAGCCTGCACCCCAGACCCCCTCCCTCACCCAAACTCCCTCCCAGAGCCTGCACCCTGCACCCCTCCTGCACCCCAATCTCCTGTCCCAGCCCAGGGCCTATACCACAGACCTCCTCCCCCCACCCAAACTTCCTCCCAGAGCCTTAGGCAGGTGGGGGGCAGAGTTTGTGGGGCAGGTTCTGGGCACCACCAAAATTTCTACAAACCTCCCACCCCGACTGTGTCCCACTGCCAATACCAGTCAAATTAAGCTGGAAGGAGAAAGTCTTGAATATAGCAAGGACCTGTGCCCAGGGCCGGTGCAAGGAAGTTTCGCGCCCTAGGTGAAACTTCTACCTTGCGCCTCCCCCCCCCGCCCTGCGGCAGCTCCCCACCCCAGCTCACCTCTGCTCCGCCTCCTCCCCGAGCTCGCCGACCCTGCTCTAATTCTCCTCCCCTTCCAGGCTTGCAGTACCAAACAGCTGATTGGCACTGCAAGCCTGGGAGGCGGGAGAAGTGGAGCGGCTACCATGCGCTTGGGGAGGGAGCGTAGGAACACTGTAAAAAAAATTGGGGGCACTGCTTTTTGGCACCCCAAAATCTTGGCATCCTAGGCAACCGCCTAGTTTGCCTTAATGGTAGCACCGGCCCTGCCTGTGCCATTAGGGGCATTAAAACCCTGCAACACCAGCTTATATTACAGTCAGCATGCCACTTTGTACACAACCATTGTACAGAGCGCAGGGTAAGTGAAATATGATGAACACTCTTCCAACCAGTGAGCAAGTAAGGCTACCTTTTGTACATGTTGCAAGTGACATGGAAGCCATGCTAAGGCAATGACCCCAAATGAGGCTTGTCTTTCTCAAGGTGTGTGTTTCTGTTGCAGGGTGGTCATGGGACAAATAGGGGTGCAGGCTATGCAGGGTCCAGAGCAGAAGAAAAGTATGATACTAGAGTGATTAACTCCTCACTTTCCATGGACTTAACCAGGGAAACATGGGCTAGCCCAAAGCGAATGCTGACTCTAAAGGTTGCTCACAAAGAGCTTCCTTCGGTCTAAAAGGAGCAAACTCACAACAAGCTCTTTCCAAATTGTTCACGTTCCTCACACAACTTGGAATATAGTGCAGAGAGGCAGAGCTAATGTCAGCAAGAGCTTCACAGGCAAAAGCTTCATGGTTTGTTGCAAGCCTAGGGTTAGTGCTACATAAAAGGAGCTACGTCAGGTGAGAACAGCTAGCTGTGAGGATGCTACTAGCTAAATAAACCTGTTTGTTATACGGCAGGCAGAGGACTGGTAGTCACTCCTGCTGAGCCCTGTCAGATGCCTTGCCTCTCCCACATAGAACTGAGAAATCATGCCCACATGCTGTTCCTTAGCATCAACTTTGAGGTCCCTAACATTGATTTCAATGGTATGCTTTGACTAGAGCTTTGCTTGTACTGAATGAAATAAAACAGAATGGGGCAAATTCATCTCTGGTGTAACTTTACTGGTTCCTTGTAGTTAGAGCAGGGACGAGTCTGGCTAAGGGATAAGTTTGAGTGTCTTACGCAGTTAACGCATGCACAATACAATTAGACTCAAGAGTTGGCCAATGACATTTGAAGCAGTTTCATTCCGAACAAGGCTGGGGGCTGGTCTACACTTAAAAAGCTGCAGCAGTGCAGCTGTCACGCTTTAGTGAAGATGCTACTATGCCAATGGGAGTGCGTCTCTTGTCAGCATAATTAATCCACCTCCTCAGGAGGCGATAGCTATGTCAATGGGAGAAGCCCTCCTGCATGTGGTCATTTCCTAATCTGGATCATGCTAGAGTTCAGGATATAGAAGTTGGCAAGAGTGTGGCTGGATTCTCCACAGTAGAAAACACAGCCTGTAGCGGCAATAGGGTAATCAGATCGCAAGAGTGAAATATCAGGACACATTGGTCAAACAGTGGGGGAGAGGAGAGACAGACACAGGTGCACCGCCCCGACCGGAGCCAGAGGCACACTGGTCTGCCTGGCCCTATGCTACCAGTGTGCCCCTTCCTGTTGGGGGTGGGCCCATGCTGTGCCACACAGCTCCCCTGCCCAGTGCCCCCTGGATCCACAATGCCCAGAGCCCCCCTACAACCGTTCCACCAAAAATGCACAGTGCTGTGCACACACACCCCGCCCAGCGCCCCCCGGCCCACAGCCCCACCACAGCTGCCCAGCAACCCACACAGAACCCCCCACTAGCTAGTTTCCCAATACACACAGATTTCCCTTCCCTCCCTTTCTTCCTCCCTCCCAGTGCCCTTCCCCACAGCCCCACAATGCCCCACACAGACCTGCACTGCCCAGTGCCCTGACACATACAAACCTCCCCCACTGCCCAGCGCCCTCCGCACCCTCACAACCCAACACCCCACACACACCTCCCAGACACTCACTCCATCACACCCTGCCCCCTTCCCTGGCCGCACTCACCAGTCTCTGGCTCCTAGGGTGAGAGCGGCAAGGAGGGTCTCCAGACTCTCCACATGCTGCGCCCGCCACAAGCGCGAGCTCCGTGTCTCCCATTGGCCGGGAAAAGCGCCAATGGGAGCTGCCGGAGCCACGGAGCGGGGCTTGCAGGCGCCGGCAGCACACAGAGCCCCCCCCACCTTAAGAGCCAAAGGAACCTGCCAGGGGGCGAGGTGGGGAGTCCCGGCGGTGCTCACCTGGGGTGGCTCCCATCCCAGGAAGCATCCGGCAGGCTGGTCCTCCTGGCTCCTAGGGTCGTGGGTCGGGTGGGGGTGGGGATGGGGGGCGGAGGGCTCTCCGCTCACTCCCGGCGCCTGCAAGCCCTGCCCCTGCAGTATGTGGTGCTCCTGCCAGCAGGTGGGTGCTGGGAGCTGCCCCAGGAAGCGGTGAGTGGCGGGGCTGCGGTGCCATGGCTGCGGTCCAGATGGTCCCCAACATCAGGACAAAGAGTGTCCCGAACAATGTAAGGTTGGGACATGGGACAAGTCCCCTAAAATTGGGACTGTCCCAATAATATTGGGATGTCTGGTCACCCTAGGCGGCAACAGTGCTCTTTTTCCTCAGGGATCACATGACATCAGGCAGCATCCAGCTGCATAGGTTCAGGGATCAAGGGGCACCAGTCAGATGACCCGGACCTCTTCCTCAGTCGCTCGCAGAGCTTATTGTCAATGGTATGATGTCAATGAAGGCATCTAGGCTGGTCGGGGCTGTGACGTTGTGCAGTCTATATGGTTTTATAAAAACTTGATAAGTCAATATAATGTAACTGAGACAGTTTTAGAGAAAATACGGTAATAAGTGAATGTAAGTAATTGGGATATGCCTCATGCAAAAGGTCTCTTGTAAGGTATCATTACAAAGCTTATAATCTACTGAGTGTGATCATCTGATTTGTATAAATGTACCACTCTTGTATCTAAAACTAGAGATATAAAATGTAACTCTGAGGGCCTATTGTAATTGTGTAAAGTGTGGACCATTAATGATGGTTTGGAATCTTGATGACTCCCATTGTCTGCAGATGGCTGTATTTACCTGTGAGTCTTCCTGTATATGTGTGTGCTGGCAAGTGAGTAATGAAGTCTTGCAGTGACATGTGATCATGTCACCTGAACTGGAATCCATCTTTAACCTGGTGCTTTTCCAGTGTGGGGGGGTGGAAACCCAGAGAGACAAAGAGTTCCCCCCTTTATATATCTTTTGCATAAGGCGGGAAGAGAACAGAGAGAGAGAGGAGCCATCATGAAGAATCCCCTAGCTACCACCTGAGCTGCAACAAGAGCTGTACCAGGGGAAAGAATTGTGCCCAGGCCTGGAAGATGTCCAGTCTGAGAAAAACTTACTGAAACATCTCTGACGGTGAGATTATCTGTATTTAGTTTGATTAGGCATAGATTTGCGCATTTTATTTTATTTTGCTTGGTGACTTACTTTGTTCTGTCTGTTACTACTTTGAACCACTTAAATCCTACTGTCTGTATTTAATAAAATCGCTTTCTATTTAGTAATTCACTCAGAGTATGTATTAATACCTGGGGGAGCAAACAACTGTGCATATCTCTCTATCAGTGTTATAGAGGGCGAACAATTTATGAGTTTGCCCTGCATAAGCTTTATGCAGGGTAAAACGGATTTATCTGGGTTTAGACCCCACTGGGAGTTGGGCATCTGAGTGCTAAAGACAAGCGCACTACTGTGAGCTGTTTTCGGGTAAACTTGCAGCTTTGGGACAGGTGATTCAGACCCTGGGTCTGTGTCTGGAGCCAGACAGGAGTGTCTGGCTCAGCAAGACGGGGTGCTGGAGTCCTGAGCTGGCAGGGAAAACAGAAGCAGGGGTAGTCTTTGCACATCGGGTGACAGCTCCCAAGGGGGTTTCTGTGATCCAACCCGTCACAGGGGCCTCCACGTGAGGTACCTCATCCTTAATCTCTCTTGGTCCCCACAAAAACGAGTAGAGCTGGGCCACTTTGTTTCACTCCATGTCGGCAATTAGTCACCGAAAGTGGGCAGCATAGGAGAAGACTGATCCCTGCCCCTGCTGGAGTTTGCACAGGACTGTCTCCATCAAGCAGGCATGATGGGGATCATCAACATGGAAGAAAATGCCTAGAGGAAGGCATCCCAATTAGATAGTGTCGGACTCACTCATTCAAGAGGGGGCAAGGCCCACTCCAATAGCCCATCAGGAGGCTAATTACAAGTCCTATTTTTGCTTGGTCAGTGAGGTAGGACTAGGGGTAGAGCAAAACAGCAGGCAGCATTGGTTAATAACCCCCTGAATTTTTGGCAGTCCCCATTAAAACTTTTGCGGGGGGATGGGGACTGAGGGTTCTCAGTCCAGGTACACGCAGTGCACGCCCATAGTGCAGCATTCTCATCCTGCAGCCGGGCCGCCTGCTCTCACAGCATCTGGCTAGGTGCAGCGTGCTGTGCCAGTTGGGCCCGCAGTGCCACATTTTCATCATGGAGCTGGGTGGATTGCTTGCACAGAGCTTGGTTCTCTGTTGTGATCTGCAGTACTTGGGCTCGAAGCACGGGAAGCTCTTCCTGGAAGTGGCCAAGCTGTTCAGGCATCTCCAGTACCCTCTGGGGCATGCCGGACAGGAATGGCCTACTGCTCCAGGGTCTCACAGGGTAGGCCTTCACCACAAGTTAGGGTGGTCCAGGCAAACTGTCCTGACAAGGGCAGTCACGACTTAGGGTCAGAGCAGGGTCAAACCTGAGACTGACAGTAGTGGAGGAGTTTGTAGTCAAGTTCCAGGCCAGGGTTGATACCAAAGATCAGAGTCCAACTCAAGTTTCAGGATCCAGGTTAGGAGCCAAGGTCCAAATCAAGCCAAGGTTAAAGCCAGGAGTTCAAGAGCAGGAATGATCATGACAACTACGGGAGATCCACACTGTTAACTGGACACTTCCTGGAACACCTATTGGGTTTATATAGTGCAGGAAGCCAATCAGGAGCCATGAGACTGCTGCCTGTCAGACCCCCTGAGGTGGAATTTCCCATGATGTGTGTCCACGGCAGGTTGTGTGTAGTGCAGTGTAAGCTAGTTACAATTATTGCTGGGTAGCAGCATAGAGGTGTTTGATGCCTAGCAGTTCTGCAGGCTTGGGTTTGTAGACCCACTGGGCCCTACAATCAACAAAGATATCCACCACTGGGACTACCTCCCTCCCCTCGTGCTTTTCATATGAGAGGTGCCACAGTCCTCCACTGACTTTTCTTGCCATTCTAGCTACAGTCATGAGGAAGGCTAGATCTCATATAGGGAGATGTGGGAAGAACAGTCACCCCAAGTTGACTAAGTTGTACAATGCAGTCTGAACTCAAAGCATTAGGCTCCTTCTCCAGGGAGAACCTTCTACATATTTAGAGCACCCAGGAAGCAGCCCCTATAATAAAGGAGCCTGCCTTCAGGTGTTTCAGACTGGGGACTTGTTTCTCTAATTACTTCCCAGTGCAGAATTGAAGCTGCTAACGCTCTGGCAAGGGCCTCATGAGGTGATACGATGAGTGGGACCTGTGAATTACAAGAGCTACCAGCAAGGCAAATGGAAACTCCAACAAATTTACTACATGAATCTTTTAAAGCCATGGAAGGCTCAAGACAGCTTGTTTATAGCCCCCTACCTGCTGGAGCCCAAATGCCACCAGCACCTCGAAGCCTGGTTTAGCCTTATCTAAAGATATTGATTACTTTAACTAATTACCCACACACACACACAATTTACATCTGCTTTAATCTGTGAGAGTTCACCACCTCCCTAGATTGACTACAGTAGAGAGGTTAGCAATAGATGGGGAACCCTACCGTGTATGTCTGAGACTACACAGTGCTTTTTTTGTAAAAATTACATTTTTTTAACCAACCAAACAGTACATGCCCTGCAATCTGGTCAAGGAGAGAGAGAACAATACGGGAACATCAAGCACTTGCATTACTCACACCATCCCTTGCAGAAAACCTGAAGTGTTAATTGTCATTCTCACCAATCGTCACCACCACCGATCATCATCCTGGTGTCTCTCCAAGGCACGCAGGCAGTGATACAGCTTTTATAATGTGTTATGCTGATGCCCACTGGGATTTATACATATATGAAGGTTTTAACCCATTTTCCTTATTTGAACTTCCATAGCCCACTATTTTTGGGGTGCCCATTCCATACGCTAACTTGTAAATATTAATGAATGTCAGAGGAACTGATATCACCTTATCAGCATAGTAACAGGTGGTTACCTTACGGAAGGCTCTAACATTTCACCCCGGCTATCAAAGGTCATCTTGTGGTGTCTACTGATCTCTCATAGACATTATTATCCAAACTCAGCAGTTATTTTCAAATCATCAGCATATCGCAAAAATAGACACAAGTTCAGCAGGTTTATTATTAATCTACTTATGCTAATTAATCCTAAAGCCTAATTTGGCTAAGCCAATAAGTTTCTTGTATTTCAGCTTTAAACCTTAAACTATCTTTTACCTATTAGGTGTTAGTCTCTTATATTTCTTAAAAGCTTATATTTCCAGCTCTTAAATTAATTTATTGTATTAGTTACAAGCTACACTGGGATGGTCAAAATCAGGAGCAACCTCACTCCAGAACAAAAGGCCCAGGCCCAGGAGTTGATCACTGCCTTCTCTACAGTGTTTTCTACGCAACCTGGATGAACCCATCTAATTTCCAATCAGATGTAAACAGAACCCAGACACTGCATTAGAGAAAATTCACAATTACTTCACCAGAGGATGAGAGAAATCATGAAGCAAGAGCTTCAGGCACTTCTAGAGCTGGGATTAATCAAGAAGTCGTTTAGTGACTGGAGAAGCCCAATAGTGCTGGTCCCTAAGCCTGATGGAATCACCTGTTTTTGCATTGACTTCAGGAAGGCCAAACCCATATTGAAATTTGATCCATACCCTATGACATGCATTGATGAATTACTCAACTGGCTAGGTGATGCGGAGTACAGTACCACCCTAGATCTGACCACAGGATTTTGGCAGATCCCCCTCACACCTAAGTCCTGAGAGAAAATAGCTTTTGCCACTCCTTTTACTCTTTTTCAGTTCCAGACTATGCCATTTGGATTACATGGGGTCCCAGCCATGTTACAGTGACTGATGGATCAGGTCCTCCAGCCCCATAATAGCTATGCCGCCGCATACCAGAAGATGTAATATATAGTTGAATTTGGAAAGACCACCTAAAACATGTAGTTGCTGTACTCAAATCCCTTAAGATGGCTGGAATGACAGCAAACCCCACTAAATGCCATCTGGGCAAAAACAAGATGACTTACCTCAGGTACATCCTGATGAAAGCCAAGGTGTGACCCTTGGTGGATAAGGTGCAGGCCCTCCAGACATGTCCCACACCAATCTCAAAGAAATAGGTATGAAATGTTTTAGGACTAGCCAGATACTACCAACATTTTACTCCCAACTTGGACCACTGTGGCCAGGGCCAGCTTTAGGCCAATTCCACCAATTCCCCCGAATCGAGCCCCGCGCCTAAGAGGGCCCTGCACACAGTGGCAGGGCTGCCGGGGAGTGGGGGGGAGGGGGAGAAGTGGCCGAGAATCCCTTCCCTGGCTAGAGGCTCCTTTTTAATTTTTACTCACCCGGTGGCGCTCCTGGTCTTCAGCAGCACTTCGGCAGCAGGTCCTTCAGTGCTGCTGAAGACCCGGAGTGAGTGAAGGACCCACCGCCGAAGACTAGGAGCGCCACCCACTGAGTACAAGCCTCACGTGTTTTTTTACGTGGGTTTTTTTTTAAGTCATCCCTGCCGGGGCCCTGTCAAAACTGTTCGAATCGGGCCCCGCACTTCCTAAAGCCGGCCCTGACTGTGGCCCCTCTGACAGTTCTCCTTAGAAATAATAGCCCAAAGAAGATTGAGTCAACCAAGTCTTGTGAAGAGGCCTTTCAAACTCTTAAGGTTAATCTCTGCCAAGAACCTGTTTTATATAGCCCTGACTTCAGCCAAGGACTTCCTGCTACAGACTGATGTCTCCAGTTTGGGATTAGGGGCCATTTTATCCCAGTTGGTGGAAGGCAAAGAACACCCCATTCTCTACCTTAGTAGAAAATTATTCCCAAGGGAGAAGACCTACTCCACAATTGAAAAAGAGGCATTGGCAGTGAAGTGGGCAATGGACTCACTCTGATATTACCTTCTGGGGAATCATTTCACTTCAGTCACCCACCGGGCCCTGCTACGTTGGCTTCATGCCATGAAGGACACAACCCCCAAATTATGAGGTGATACCTGTCCCTCCAGCCCTTCTCCTTTCGTGTCCAACACTAGGCCAAAAGAGCCCACCTGGATGGAGACTTTTTTCTCAGGATGGGGGAGAACAGGCAGGGGAGAGATGTACCCCAAATGAGGTTGGTGGGAGGATGTGTGATGGGTCAGAGAGGTCCCATACCGGCAGAGAAGGAGTTAAGGAGAGCCTTTGCATCCAGCTAGCTCTGACCCACTATTCCTGCGGCAATGCCAAGCCTGGAGGAGGAATAAAAGGAGAGAACGTAGCTGAGTTTTGGGCTGACTGGCCAGGAAGGAGGACAGAGCTCTGCCTCTCTTCCTGAAGGGAGCTTCACCTGCAGAAGTAAGGAGAAAGGCCTGCAAGCTGGAGCAGCCTCTGGGGAGGAACTGATAGACCACCAAGGAGCGAGCCATACTTGAATCAGAGACTGTTTAGAACCAAGCCCGAAGGAAAGGGCAGGGACACCCCCACCCTCCAGAAGACTGGGGGATGGCCCAGTGTTGAGTTACCTTTGTTTTTTGTTGTAGAATATTTTGAGGCTGAGTTGCTCATCCTCACTTAGAAGGGGGATAAGACTGAAGGGACAATTAGCTTGTGAGCTCAAGCCCACCTCAGTGGACACCAAAGATAGACTTCTTCCCACCCTCAACCCTTCCAGGAAGACCCATGGCCACACTGGGGCACCCAGAAAGTCCACCAGAGGGTGTGGCTTCATCCGCACCACTTCACTCCCCTTTCTGCTGAACCATGCATCAGTCCCAGTGCCATCCCAGAAATAATCCCTTGGCACCCTATTCGGCTGCTTACTTAGCCTACACTTCAGGCTACTGTTTCCTGTGAGAGTTCATCTCTGCTGCAGCTTCTAGGGAAAGACTTTATAAATCTAGTACTTAAAATACACTTTAGGAGTAAAAATGGGCCCAGTTCATTCCTGATACGATTCCATGACCTTAGTGCAGTTACAAAGAATTTAGCACAACAATTTGAATTTTTGACTCTAAAGAATGTCAGGTGGTTTAAATCCAGAATGTAACTCTCAATAAATCAATATAATCTGGTGGGGAAGTGGCTGCCCCCATCTAAACACAATTGTTTTTGTTTTAAAATTCATCCTTCTAACACAGTAACATTTTTAGAAGACAGACCAGTAGTCACGGTTTATGTAGAACCTAGACAAAAACAGTGGCCCCAATTCACAGGTAAAGGTGAGCTTGGCTTGACTCCAGACCCAAGTGGGGGGAGAGAAAAGTGACTTTATACCATCTTTGCATTCACTCAGGGGCTGGCAGGGAGCTGGTTTGTAGAAAAGTGTGTCTTTGTAGGAAGGATCCTAGAGGAATTTCTCCTTCATAAATACCCCTTCCCCAAAATACATATTAGTGACCCAATGATGCATGGTGCTGAGCACTACCTGTATGGTGCTGAATACCTCCCGTTTCCATGGAAATCAATGGGAGCTGAGGGTTCTCTGTAGCTGGCAGGATGAGGCCCTAGGACATTGCCGAGTCAGGAATCAAAATATGATTTTAAAAATATACAAATGTCACAGATTTTTTAAAAAGTAAATTCCAGTTAGTAATTATATTCTCCAGAGTATGCTTTAGCCTGAATAATTACTGAGATGAGAAGATCAGCATCCCTTCAAACCCGAGACAGAGGGAGACTCCAGTCTGACCCACCCTAGTATCAGTTTATGAGGCAGGGCCACTACAAGAACAGCTACAAGAACTTCACCCTTTAACATTAAATGCCAGAAATGAGCCAATATATCAAAGCAGGTGAAACATCAGGATGAAATGGCCCAAATGGCGTAATTAACCCCCGAAGAAACAATTCCATGTGTTGAGTATTCCATAAGTGCTGCCTTTCCCCCCACCCTCCCACAATGGTCTCTCATTATGTTATCTCATGCATTATTAGTGACATTGGACCTTTATCTATGGCTCCTCTCCCTGTCACAGTCCCTGCACATCACACATTGATATTGTCCTTTGCTTCTAGCTTTCATAAAGGATGACATTTTTGACATCCACCCTCAGAGCAAGGGGGGGAAGCAGCAGTAGCAGCTATTCCAGGATGAAATACACAGGCCCAGCTAGTTAGCAATCCAAAGCGCTAGCGGACAGGTGACATCTCCTGTCGATTTCTGCATCAGACGGAAGGGAAGTGAGCCTGAGTGGCAGTGAGAGACTCCCTGGCAGCATGTGTCACCTGGTGAGGAGGCGATTAAGAGTTTGCAGGCACCTTCAAAGTTTTCCAGAGCTTGTTTCATTCTTTTTAGGTCTGATTGTATTTTTTGGTATTTGAATTACAGGGCTCCCTGGGGCTTCCCTGCAGGAACTAGGTGCTCAGGCTGTGAAACTGCTCTCTCCTGTGGAACAAAGCCCTAGAGCGGTTAGACAAACTGCACAGCGCAGGATGGAGACCTGAGAAGGAGAGATCTCATCTTCGAGAGTATCTGATAGACGTGTTCTTTTGGATACCGTCAACCGCCACATCTAGATCTGGTAAGTCTCACTATGGACATAGGTGGATTCTGCCTTTCCCACATTTTTCTGGTGAAAATCAGAAAATACCCAGTAATGCACTAAAGAATACTGTGGTTCCCTGGGGGGGCGGCGGGGGGGGGGGGAAGGGTTGGGGAAAAAAGCAGATGCCTAGGAACAAATAGCGGAAACTCTAGCGCTTGAATTCTATAACATTATTGGGCAGTACCAGATGGTACTAGGTGGTTCATCAGGTAGAGAGATTCAAGCAAGTGTCTCTATGACGACATCATTTTCCTAGGTACAGTTGCTGCCTACCAGTTATTCACAAATAAAGCAACCATTAAATAACACCAAAACTTTATAAGGTCCTGCCTCAGTTTTGACACAATCCTTCCTGTGGCAAACTCCTACTGGAGCAAGATGTATCATAACTGGGAAAGGAGCACAGGGTTAGTCTGCTTCTCAGTAATAGGAAATTGTACATTAATGCTAAATAGAGCACAATGTGTTTCTTTTAAAGCTTTACTCAGTCTCCATCCCTTAACCTCCATTAAGGTGCAAATGCATGAAAAGGTGGTTGCAAAAATTTTCCAAGCTAGACGAAGTAAAGCAGGTGCAAGTAACAGAGTAAATTAAATCCTTGTGGCTCAGAAAGAAACCCACACTGATACATCCACTCAATCTGCTGTGCATCCCGCTGTTCTGAGAAAACGGCTCTGAGGGATGACATAGCTGGGAGTGAGGGTGAATCAAAGCTGAAGTCAGGTGTGCTGGATTTCTGGATCCAGAAGATCTGGGTCAAGAAAGGCAATAGCCTTCCAGAGGACAGGGAGAGAATGGTGTCTTCCCAAACTAGTCCTCTACTGCAGTATCTTTTACTGACATTCCCCTAAAACCAGTATGCTGGAGCAGTGAAATTTACTGACACTCACTCCCATAGGTAGCCCAGCAGGCAGGGCTGGCTCTGGCTTTTTTGCCGCCCCAAGCAAAAAAAAAAAAAAAAAACCAGAACGGCAAAGCAGAAAAAAAAAAACCTGCGGGGTGGCTGGAGCCAGGGTGCAGGGGGACTCCCAGCGCTGCAGACGTGCCCTGGCTAGCAGGGGGAGAGAGAGAGAAGGGGAGCGGCCAGGGCTTCAGCGGGGCGCTTGCCACGCAGCCCCGACCACCCCACCGCCTGCCGGGAGGGCTCTGCGCCGCTCCGGTTGGCGGGGAGGGAAGGACGCGGGCTGCCCTGCCGGGCTTGCTACAAACCTGGCACCGGCTGGGGCAGACGGAGTGCACAGCCCGCTCCCAGCAGGGTGCGCCCCTCCTCTGCGCCGCCGCCCCCTACAGGGCGGCCAGATCAGCAAACAAAACAAAACAAACAAACAAAAAAAGCGGCCGTGCCGCCCTAGGATTGGACGGAATGCCGCCCTGTAGAATCTGCCACCCCAAGCACGAGCTTGCTCGGCTGGTGCCTGGAGCCGGCCCTGCCAGCAGGGTAGTAGTATGTTGAGATCTCTCTAACTAGTTTAGTGGCACAGCTATGTATATGTACACACACAGAAATTTTGCCCTTGCAGTCAGGGAAAGACAATTAGGTCAGATTCTTATTTCATTTATACTAACGTAAACCTGGAGTAACTACACTGAATTCAGCAGAATTACTGTAGATTTATAGTGGTGCACAGTTCCCACTGATTCAATGGAATTACTGCAGATTTATGTTGGTGTCACAAATTGTGTTAATTTCCTCTAGAAAAAGAAAATTAAAGATGATTAGAATCCAGAATATTCCTCTCCTCCCCAGACATGCAGAAGAGCTACAGAGCAAGTATGATTTTAACTGTGAAGGTTAAACAAAAAAATGCTCCCTTCGTTATCATTCTAAATGAAACATAACCTCCTTCCCCTCACTGAACTGACTCATATTGAGTTACCCAATTATATCTTACATTTCCATACCACCTTTTATTTCAAAGGAGCCAGTGGGGACTCTAATCCAGAATTTTAGGTGGAGGAGCACTGTACCTCACTTTGGCTGCACCTGTGCTCATTAATTAAGGGCACTTTTTGGTTTTGAAAGCAGCCCTCAGTGCTCTCTGTAGCTGCTGCTGCTTTGGAGCCCTCTACTGGAATGTATGCATGTGCACAACTCAGTTAGGGGCACGGGAACAGCTGCTGAAGCAAAGATCCTTCAATCAAGTGGAAAAGGCATTTTACTCACTGCGTGAGATGTCCAACACTGGAGTAAAGGTCCATTCATTTCATTCCAATACTGTTTCCCCAGGTTTCTGAGTTGGGCAGTGCCCCAGCTCTCCCAACAGCAGAATTGCCACTAGAAGGATCACAAAGCAATTTACAAACAGCACCCTATACACAAGAATCGTTTCACCACCACCTCACCTTTGTGGTGAAATATGGTAGCTCTCTATCAATGCACAGCACTACTAGCCAGCCATTTAGTAGAGCAATGGAAGGACACCATATCCAGTTGAAACTGTGACAGAATTTTAAGTAGAACGGATATAATTGTGCAGATTGAGATTTATCCAGGTTAACATTGCTGTTGTGGGGTGACCATATAACTCACAATTGTTGGGGCAAAACTCCAAGCAATGGATAAATGGCCAACCTAGGCAAATGAAATCAGAAATACTGTACTGAGAAAACTGCTCTGAGAAATGACCCAGTAGCGGGTGAGAGTGAATCAAAGTTAGACCTTTTCACCATTCTCAGTTTATGCTGTACATATCTACCATGTAGAGGAAAATGTTCCCTTTACAGCAGCTGGCTCTCTGCTGCCTCCATTTCAGTGAAAATATCAGCCAACAGAATTAAGTGTGTAACTTCTAGGGAGTAATGGAATTGGAGTTACTCGTCAATTCCTGTACCTTAGTGGGAGAGAACATAGACTCCCAAAGGCCTGTGATGGGGTGTACAAACCTGAGCCGGGTACGAAGAAGTCTTGCTGTGAGAAAGAAGACTACCTGCTGAACCCAGCTAGGGCTGAAGATTTAATTGTCTTTTCTTTTGCTATTTTATATTGGATTTGGAGACTTTTGAGGAAATGAATGGTAGGAAGGGACCAAGGCAGGTGGCTCTGGGGCACTCCAAAGCACCTGACACTGTGGTCTGTCATAGGGCCCTGGGTCTGAGTCCAGTGGTGTGGGAGGGCCTGGGCTCCCATACGAACTGCCCTTGTTGCAGGAGAGGCATAAGCCTCATTTCCACCCCACTTTGCTCTCTGGTAAGGAAAGGGTAAGGATGGTGAAAACCCTGTGGTAGCAATAAGCCACGTACAAGGGCTATGAACTGGACTTAAATAAATTAATGGAAATATCCTGTCTCCTAGAACTGGAAGGGACCTTGAAAGGTCATTGAGTCCAGCCCCCTGCCTTCACTAGCAGGAGCAAGTACTGATTTTGCCCCAGATCCCTAAGGGGCCCTCTCAAGGATTGAACTCACAACCCTGGGTTTAGTAGGCCAATGCTCAAATGACTGAGCTATCCCTCCCCCCCTTAAGGCACTTACTGCTGAGAGGCAAGGGACTGGAAACAGGTGTGCTAACCCGTAAGTCACCTGGCCCTCTGAGGACTTTACTACAGGGCCAAAATAATCTCTCGTGTAATCTAACTGACTTCAAGGGATTTACAACTAGATGTAAGTTTAGCCAGTAGTGTAAGTAATATAAACCTACTGTTCTGATACTTGTGATGTCAGAAACTTCCTACAATCAATCACACATTGAGGGGAAAACTAGATTTCCTGGACACCATCCCCCTCCCCCCCAATTTCTGCTTTCCATTTCCAACCAGGCATCCACCAGCACTGGGGGGCTTGCAGGGCAGAGCCGTCACTGTCCGGGGGGGTCAGCAGAAGCAGCTGAGTACCAGGGCTCTCCATGGAGGGACCATCCAGCTGGGCAGCACACTGGAACCAGGCAGGGCCATTTGAGCAGGGAGTGGCAGCAGGTGGGGCAGGGCTGTTGCTGGTGCCCAGCAGCGGGGAGCTGGGTGGGGAAGGGTGGGAACCAGCAAATCCCATCCCCAGCTTCCCCAAACCAACCATGAGTGCCAGGCTCTGCAGGGGCTTCAGCAGCAGTGGAGCACGGCCAGAGGTGTCTGAGCAGGGAAAGGCGCCCCCAGCAGAAGGAGCAACCCGGCAAGTGGCTGCTGCCTCAAGCACAAAGCCTAAGGGATGGAACAGCCCTGTGCTCCTGAGGGCAGGACCCGGGGGAGCAGGACGGCGGGGGAGGAAGAGGGCTCTAAGCCCCTGCCTCAGGGGAACGCTGCAGAGCCTACAAGTTTGGAGCTTCCCCCAGCTCCACTCCAGCGCTTATCTGAGGGGCGGAGACCGGAGAGTGCTCCCCGCTGTCAGCACTGTGTGGGGCTCCAGGAGGCTTTGGCACATGCAAGGCTCTGCTCTGCTTTTGCAGCATCCCGTGCGGTAGAGTTTGGGGTTTTCCTGGGGTACTGGCCTGGCCAAGGAAGAAGGGGCTTGCCAGACAGGATGCAGATGAGCTGAGTACTCCCCCCAGGGGTTGGTTCTCTGCACAGTGCTGGGACAGGATGCACCCTGCTAGAGGTTTATGGAGGAGTAGCAGGGCTGGGGGTCAAAGCAGGAAGGGGACAGTGAGAAGGAGAGCTGGAGAAGGATGCAATGAGGAGGGGAGCATGCAAAGAACTGATGGGTGGGTACCAAAGGCAACATGAGGAGTGGTCAGATGCCCTCTCCCACTATCAACAGTTACCCATTGTCTCCGCTGGCACGTTTTGTCTGATTTAAGTTTCATATGAAACAAAGTAATTAGATATGTTGCATGGAACTGCAGAGAGCAGAAGAGAATGCCGAAGGGTGTCACTTCTTTCTCGGGGCAGAAATATAGTGTTTATTTTCTCTTTGCATGCATGAGCTCTCATTTAGTTTCAGTTCTCAGCTGCCATCAGAGCTCAGAGGAAGATGCATATCATTTTAGGAGGATCCTGGTAGATGGCACCAGCAGAGAGCCATTTCACACACAGCAGTTTCACATTTCAGAGCAGCAAATAACTTTAAATTATTTCTGAAGCAATTCAGTTTGAATCAATGGAAATAAGTTAACAGCTGCAAAGATGAGCGAGCTGGTATCAGTGGGAGCAAGCATTGTTTAGTGGGTAGAGCACAAGCATGACACCAGTCCTATCACTAACTTGCTGGAGATAATGATATCTCCCTGTGATGGGTGATATAGACTCTTAAATGGCCTCATGACCTTCATACACCACTGTCCCAGTTTCCTTTATAAAGGGAGGTGGCACCAGCTAGCCTTGATAGGGTGATGTCAGGAGAAGCTAGACCCAGTGAAGTCCTTGCATAGCTCAGGGAAGTTGAGGGAGAACACCTGAATCCCTGTGGGAGCCTGACTCACTATAATAAAGGCAGCTGGCCTGCATTAGTGGCAGGTGGGCTTATAGGGATGGGGGCCATCTCCAAGGGAAGAAGGCTGCCAGCCAGAACCTCTCTCTGTTTATTTAGGAAGCTCTGGAAATGTACTGGGGCAGGTCAGCCTAGGAATCTGGCTTACCCTGTAGCAGTGTGCAAATTGCAAAAAAAAATAAGCAAGGGGGCTGTAGCAGGGTGGTCACCCTGCTCGTGCCCTGAGGGGTTAAAGCAGCCCTGGAGAGGGCTGTGGCAGAGAAATGCTAGGCTGATTGGGGGAAGCAGCCACAGGTTGGGCCATGCCCTAATCAGGCCATGGCTGGCCCTATAAGAGGGCTGAGGGCCAGAGACTAGGAGACACTTTCTTTAGCTCCCTAGAGAGAGAAGGGCCTGGCTACCTGGGAAGCTGAGGTGGGTACCTAGGGTGCAGCAGTGCTGGGGAAGGGCAGAGGGAGCTGGGGAGCGCCAGCCTAGCAAAGCCCCAGGCTGCAGGCTGAGTTAAGGAGCCACAAAAGGGTACTAGGGCTGCAGAGGGGCAACCCAGGAATAGGCAGAGGCAGCTGGTCCAACCCCCTTTGCTGATGACGAGTGGTTTACAGACTGTTGTCTGCCTCAGGGAGTGGGGGCTAAATGGAGACTGGCAATAGCCACTAAGGCAAGGTGGGGATAGGGGGCTGGAGTGAGGGGGTACTGTGGTGGGCAGAACCCCCGGGCAAAGGGCATCGGGGTCTGGGAAGGATATGGGGCCAGCAGCAGGTGAGATACTGGCCAGCAGAGGGCACTCTGGGCTGGAAAGAGCTAATTCCCTGGATGACCAGCAGGAGGCACTGTGCTGGTGAGTCATTGCCCTGCTACAGGGACTCACACCAGCACTGCACCCCCACCTTGCCCATGATCCTCTGCTGCTGTATTGCATATCTCCCTCCATCCCAGTTCCCCTACTTCTGGGTTTAAAAAAAAAAGTGTGTGAGCCTATGGGGGAGACTGAGGAGAGAGCCACAAGGCAGAGCATAGGCTATGGTGTGGGTGTCTTGGAGGTCCCTTCCATGCCTGGAGGCAAAGTATGAGTTGAGGGGAAGGGGTGTCCTGGGCCAAGGAGCACCAGCATGAGAAGCTGAGCTCTCTTCTGTCTCTCTTTCCCCTACCTCTACTTAGCAGAGGCTCCTTATTGAGTGGTGGTGGTACGTGCTCTAGCTCCCCTTGCCAGTCACAATGGTAAAGAAGCTGCCCCAGTTAAGGCTCTGGCATGCATTTGGTCTTAGGCAACTGTTCTGAGTTTTGGCACTGCTGGCTACCAGTGGCACCAACAGACAGGGAGAGAAGGGGGCAATATGATGATCAGCTCCTGAGAGGTCAGTGTGCACAGTCCCACTTCTAGCCCCACACTGAAGGTTGTTTTGTTTGTTGCATATGTAACCCACACACCTCCTGGGTGTGGTGCTCTGCCCCATCTAGTGGCACCGAGACCACCTAGAGAGAGAAATGAATGCGTCTGCTCTACAGCCTTAGCTAACAGTCATATGGCTTTTAGCTCATGCAGTCAGGAGTGGTGCCAGGGTTTTTGGTGCCTTAGGCGGGGGTCCTTCCACGCTCCTGGTCGTCAGCAGCAATCCTGTGGCGGGGGGGGTCCTTCCACGCTCCTAGTCTTCGGGGCACTTCGGCGGCGGGTCCTGGAGCGAGTGAAGGACCCGCCGCCGAAGACCCGGAGCACGAAAGGACCCCCCGCCGCTGAATTGCCACCCCCCCAAATCTTGGTGCCCTAGGCAACCGCCTAGGTCGCCTACATGGAAGCGCCGGCCCTGCATGCAGTAGAGGCTCGTGCACTAAGCAGGTTCGATCCAACCTGCTGATGACCAAGGTCTGTTGGCATTACACATAGATTTGGGTTGGTTTGGAGATGGGTGTTGGAGTCAGAGTACAGGGCCTTTGTTTTGATATCTAAAGCTAGTGAGTCCCCTGGGAGGAGGTGGTTTTTCTTTTGTTTAATCGGTCACTCACTCATCTGGCAACAGGTGTACATGAGACACTGGAAAGTTTAACTGTTCATTGGGCTGGCAGTCTGAAACCAACTAACTCGTGCTAGAATAGATGGCTGGATTCAAAATACCGGGATGCCTTGCAACCACAAGTTTGAACCCAGCAGGACCATTATTCTCAGATAGCTAAACTGAGTTCAATGCATCTGTCTATGAGCCTCTTGGGGAAGATCTTTAAAATGTGTGGATTTCCTGGATAGAATAGATCCTATAGCCCTTCTTATATAAAAGCTGGGGTTTCCCAAGTTTCCTTAAGGAATGGTCTCTGTAGCTGTGCTCCAGATATTTCATTGGTAGCTATCCTGGTTGGGGTTGAGGTTCAGGGGTAGACTCAGAAATGTAATGCGTAAGATACAATCACACACACACACACACACACACACAGTCTTTTACTAAGTAGGTAGCAGCACAGTCTTACCTGCTCTGGCTTCAGCTAGCCACTGCCTCATTTTCCCTTCACTCAGGTTGGCTCTCCTGACCTTCCCAAAGAGTCGTCATTGCTATGGCCAAATGTCATTCCAGGCACAGTTTTACACTTGAAGAAGAAAACATCAAACAAGAGCAGTTCTTCTGCCTACTCTGGGCTAGAGCTGCCAGAGTCTTTCCCATGTGTCTGTCTCAGTGCTGAAAGGGCAGCATGATACCCTTCAATCCTCCTGATTCAGGTCCTACTGCAGGAGCCCCTCTCGCTCCTGCAGCTCCTCTCCCCCGAGCTCTCTTTAAACACCTGACCCCTTTCCAGCTGATGTAGGACTAGGGCAGGCTGGCCCCAGGCCTCCTAGCTCTGACAGGGGCAGGCTCCTGTATTACACTTCCATTTACTGTGATAGGAGTTTCCCTAAATTGGGACCTCAGGATTTGGCCCTCCTTTGTGAAGTGCTTTGGGATGAAAGGTGTCAAATAGAAGATTACTATGTAATAATTTGTTGCATGGTCAAGAACAGTACATTAGTAAAGTTACCCTGAAGATTCAGCACAGCTTGCATGCTTGTCCAACCCAATATGCATGTTATTGAGAAGAGACTTGTGCCGAGTGAGATTGGGCTAGTCTTTTTTCCCCCTGATTAGATGTATAAGAATTTTTTAAAAAAATATCTGGATTAAATGTGACCATTATGACCCTTCCAGGCGAGATACCAAAATCTGTGCAGTTTCCTGGAGGCTGATTACTACAGTGTAGTCCTCCTCCGATTGTACAGTCAGCATTACTTCAAGCCTATGACATTTGTAATGGGAGACAAATACAGTACCATTAATTTAATTTTATTTACATTTCTGAGTCATTTAGGTGGCATAAATTGAACAGAAGTTGATTGAAACTGTCCTGCAGGACTGACTTTAAGCACATACAGATGCAGAGTGCTTTATAAATAATGGCAGCATTTAGTACACAGAAGACACCCACTTGGACTGAAGGATTTGCAGGAGTTATTAGCAGATGAAGGAAAATAAGCATTGCTAAGAATAGAGCTATGCTGAACTCTTCTGCTATGGAAACCAGTTTTAGTTGCAGGCTTGTTTAGTAGACACCCCACTGCAGAGTGCATTGACCCTTTATATACACCTCTACATAGTTCTGTCTGCTGACTATATATGGCAGGTGTATGAAGCAGTAAAATACAGGCTGCTGGGGCCTACATGTGAAACGTAAACACTACACCAACAGAAGGGATTCTTCCGTAGTTAATCTACCTCCCTGAGAGGAAATAGAAGAATTCTTCCATCTACACTGAGGAATAGCTCAGCTTAACTACACTACTCAGAGGACTTTTCACCTCCCTGAGCAATGTAGTTAAGCTGACTTAATTTTCTAGTGTAGACCAGGCCTAACATAGGCATAGTGGTAGCATAATGACATCAACACTCTGGTAAGCTATTCGAGAGACCCTAGTGTAAGAGGAAAGATGGGTCTGTCCCAAATCTGTGAGTGGTAGAATACCCTCTTTAGGCTTCATAGGGAGCACATACATGTGATTCCAAGTATCCCCCGACCCTAGAGGGTGCTGCAGGGCACCTGTTCCGCAGGCTGGTGCTCAACCCTCCAGCTGAGGCCTCTTGACTGTCTCTTCCCTGCTTAGGGTCCACAGTGAAACCACAAAAACAGCCCACAGTGAAGGTGGGAGAGTGAGGAAGAAGAGAAGAGCAGCTAGTCCGAGAGAGAGAGGGGAGGAGTTGATGGAGACAGCACCAATTCTGGGCCCCGGGAGGAATCAGGAAGGCATAAGGGGGAGCATAACGGAAGATAGGAACAGGCACAGGTCAGGACTAGAGGGACTAGAGACTAGATTACTAGATTGCACTGTTGCCAGGCGACGGCAGGTGTATGTAATTGGAGACTCTTTACTGAGGAGATTGGACAGGCCTGTGACCAGGGCGGACCCGGAGAACAGAAGGGTGTGCTGTCTACCGGGCGCAAAGATACGCGATGTGGACCTGCGGTTGAAAAGGATCCTAAAAGGAGCAGGTAAGAACCCCTTGATAATCCTTCATGTAGGAACGAATGACACGGCTAGGTTCTCGTTAGAGAGAATCAAGGGAGATTATGCTAGGCTGGGGAAGACGCTCAAGGAGATAGAGGCTCAGATTATCTTTAGTGGGATTCTGCCCGTTCCGAGGGAAGGGCAGCAAAGGGCTGATAGGATTGTGAGAATAAATAGTTGGCTAAGAGAGTGGTGCTATAAGGAGGGCTTTGGGATGTATGGCCACTGGGAGGCTTTCGGGGACAGGCACCTGTTCTCGCGGGATGGGCTTCACCTGAGTAGGGAAGGAAATAGACTTCTGGGAGGGAGGCTGGCTCATCTTATCAAAAGAGCTTTAAACTAGGAAGTTTGGGGAGAAGGTTGGGAGATGCACAGTTAATCTCCACGCCAGATTCCAGTATGGAAAAGGTGAGTAAAATGAGAGGAGACATAGCCGGGGAGATGAGATTGGACATAGGAAGGACAGGGGGGACGGACGCAAGGAGGCCCGCAACTTATAGTGCTACGAATGGGAGACAGGCTAAACGACATACATTAGGGTGTTTATACACCAATGCCAGAAGCCTAGGTAATAAAATGGAGGAATTGGAGCTCTTGGTCCGAGAGCTGAAACCAGATATCGTAGGAATAACAGAAACGTGGTGGAATGGCAGTCACGACTGGAACACAGGTATGGAGGGGTATGCGCTGTTTAGGAAAGACAGGAACAAAGGTAAAGGTGGGGGGGTGGCATTGTATGTCAATAGTGAAATAAGCTGTAAAGAAATAATAGTTGATGGATTAGATAACACAGAGTCCGTCTGGGCAATACTCACACTGGGTAATAGGACTACTAGAGCCTCTCCGGGGATAGTGCTCGGAGTGTGCTATAGACCGCCGGGATCGACCCAGGATATGGACAAGGAACTATTTAATGTGTTTAGAGAAGTAATTACTAATAGAAACTGTGTAATTATGGGGGACTTTAACTTCCCAGATATAGATTGGGGCACAAACGCTAGTAGTAATAATAGGGCTCAGATGTTCCTAGATGTGCTTGCTGATCAATTCCTTCATCAAGTGGTAGCTGAACCGACGAGGGGGGAGGCCATTTTAGATTTGATTCTGGTAAGTAGTGAGGACCTCGTTGAGGAAGTGGTAGTGGGGGACAATTTGGGCTCCAGTGATCATGAGCTAATTCGGTTTAAAATACATGGGAGGAGTAACAGAATTAAGTCAAAGACTAGGGTTTATAATTTTAAAAAGGCCAATTTTAATAAATTAAGGGGACTGGTAAGGGAAGTGGATTGGGCAAACGTATTAATGGATCTAAAGGCAGAAGAAGCCTGGGATTACTTCAAGTTAAAGATGCATGAGTTGTCGGAGGCCTGCATTCCAAAAAAGGGAAAAAGATTACAAAGCAGGAGATTTAGACCGAGCTGGATGAGCGACCGACTCAAAGGGGCGATTAGGAAAAAACAGAAAGCGTACAAAGAGTGGAAGAGGGGAGGGATTAGTAAAGAAACTTACCTTAGCGAAGTCAGAGAATGTAGAGATAGAGTGAGAAAGGCCAAAGGCCGTGTAGAGTTGGACCTAGCGAGGGGAATTAAAAGCAATAGTAAGAGGTTTTACAGCCATATAAATAGGAAGAAAGAAGAAGTGGGACCGCTGAAAACTATTGCCGGAGAGGAGATTAAAGACAATCTAGGCATGGCGCAATATCTCAATGAATATTTTGCATCGGTGTTTAATGAGGCCAATGAAGGTATTAGGGATACTAGCACCACTACAGAGGGGCATTCAGGATGGGGGATTACCGTATCCGAGGTAGAAACAAAACTTGAATGCCTTAATGGGGCTAAGTCGGGAGGACCGGACGATCTTCATCCGAGAATATTGAAGGAATTGGCGCGGGAAATAGCAGGCCCATTAGCGATAATATTTAATGAATCTGTAAACTCGGGGGTGGTCCCATTAGACTGGAGAATAGCTAATGTGGTTCCTATTTTCAAGAAAGGGAAAAAAAGTGATCCGGGTAACTACAGGCCTGTTAGTTTAACATCTGTAGTGTGCAAGGTGTTAGAGAAAATTCTGAAAGAGAAACTAGTTGAGGACCTGGAGGTTAGTGGCAATTGCGATAAATTACAACATGGTTTTACGAAGGGCAGATCGTGCCAAACGAATCTGATCTCCTTCTTTGAGAAAGTAACGGATTTATTAGATAAGGGAAATGCGGTGGACCTAATATACCTGGATTTCAGTAAAGCGTTTGATACTGTACCCCATGAGGAATTATTGGTTAAACTGAAAAACATGGGGATCGATATGAAAATCCAGAGGTGGATAAGGAATTGGTTAATGGGGAGAATGCAGCGGGTCGTATTAAAGGGTGAACTGTCGGGTTGGAGGGAGGTTACTAGTGGAGTGCCTCAAGGTTCGGTTTTGGGACCCATTTTATTTAATCTATTTATAACTGACCTCGGAACCGATTGCAGGAGTGGGCTGATAAAGTTTGCGGATGATACGAAGGTGGGAGGCGTTGTAAATTCGGAGGAGGATAGGGATATCCTGCAGGGAGACTTGAACGAGCTTGTGAATTGGAGTATCAGGAATAGGATGAAATTTAATAGTAAAAAGTGTAAGGTGATGCATTTGGGGATGACTAATAAAAATTTTAGTTACAAGATGGGGACGCATTGGTTAGAAGTAACGGAAGAGGAGAAGGACCTAGGGGTCCTAGTAGACCGCAGGATGACTATGAGTTGACAATGCGACATGGCGGTGAAAAAAGCCAATGCTGTCTTGGGATGCATTAGGCGAGGTATATCTAGTAGGGATAAGGAGGTCCTGCTTCCGTTGTACAAGGCGCTGGTGAGACCTCATTTGGAGTACTGTGTGCAGTTCTGGTCTCCCATGTTTAAAAAAGATGAACTCAAACTGGAACGGGTGCAGAGAAGGGCCACTAGGATGATCAGAGGAATGGAAAACCTGTCGTATGAAAAGAGACTAGAGGAGCTTGGGTTGTTTAGTCTGACAAAGCGAAGGCTGAGGGGGGATATGATTGCTATCTTTAAATATATTAGAGGGATTAATACGAGGGAGGGAGAAGAATTATTCCAGCTTAGTACTAATGTGGATACGAGAACGAATGGATATAAACTGGCCGTGGGGAGGTTCAGGCTTGAAATTAGACGAAGGTTTTTGACCGTCAGAGGGGTGAAATATTGGAACGGCCTTCCGAGGGAAACGGTGGGGGCGACGGACCTGTCTGGTTTTAAGATTAAGTTAGATAAATTTATGGAGGGAATGGTTTAATGGTAAAACATAGTAGTCAAGGAAAACCAAGAAATGGTAGGTAAATTGTATAATGGCTGACAGGGGTCAGGCTGGAGACTCTTGCCTATATGCTCGGGGTCTTACTGATCGCCATATTTGGGGTCGGGAAGGAATTTTCCTCCAGGGCAGATTGGCTGAGCCTCTGGAGGTTTTTCGCCTTCCTCCGCAGCATAGGGCAGGGATCTCTAGCAGGAGGGTTTCTGCCGATTGAAGTCACCTAAAACAGGATTGGGGACTTCAACAGCAGAGTCCAGGGAAGGGGTAGGGACGGTTTTATGGCCTGCAGCATGCAGGGGGTCAGACCAGATGATCATAATGGTCCCTTCTGACCTTAAAGTCTATGAGTCAGCAAACTGGGCTAAAACAAAAGAAAGAGAGAAAAATCTGCAAGCAGCAGCTCCCTCCAGGAAATACGCCTCTCTTACTTCAGAGGGGCCCTAGGAGTATCATTGCCCACTTCAGAGTCCACTGCAAGTCTGGGTCCTTTTCCCTGCCCCCCTCTTCAACTCGGGGGTTCTGTGCGTTTCTTTTGTGAGGGTAGGGGCTCTGCAGACTATCAGTCCCTTCTTCAGAGCTGGGGAGCTCACTTTGTCCCCTTCCCAGGGTTGCCCTATTTAAGTGGAGTTCCCTGCTTGTAACACCTCTTCCAATCCTGGCATGATTTGCGGGTTAGGGGCACAGCTACTGCAGCCCAAAAGCACTCCTTAACCCCATCTATGCTAATGCGGGGGTTTATGTACCCTGACACAGGGACATTTATATTACCATAGCACCTATAACTGGGGCCAGGACCTCACTAGGCACTGTACAGACACAGAACAAAAAGATTGCCTTTACCCCAGGGAGGTTACAATCTAAGTATAAGACAAGAGACACCAGGCAGACCAGCAGGGGAATACAGGGAAACAATGCTGGTCAGCAAGATAGGTAATGGTCTCAGCTCACCATCAGCGTAGAGCTCTGAGGAGGGTTTTGAAGGAGAATAATGAAGTAGCTTTTCAGATGTTTATAGAGAGCTACTCCCAAGTGCAGGGCGGTGAAGGAGAAAACAAACGTGCTTATTTGAAAATGTAATAAGTGGTTGATGGAGGCTGGCAGCCTGGGCCAATCAGAGGCAGGAGTTGACACCTCATTAATGAATGAGAGATGATAGGTAGGTGGGTGTGATTGATTATACAAGCAGCATACTGGACAACATGGTGTTAATGAGCTAATGGAGGCTCAGGTGGCTCTTCCCTATCGCACCTGGCAGGATTGAGGGAGAAGTTTAAGAAGGCGAAACCAGCTCAGTTGATGGGAGTAAAGAATGTAATTTTTGTCTTTATGGAGAGCAGGTACATGTAAATAACAGTTTTAAGTTGATGGGTTTAGTGTTGGATAATAAACTAACTTGGAAGAGCCATATAGAAACTATTAAAAACAAGTGTAAAAGCACAAATAATCTGCAAAAGAATTGTTGTGATTAACTAGGGAACAGATAAGAAAATGCTGGTAACACTGGTCTACAATTTTTGAGAAGTCGTCTGCTTCAGAGATAAAATGTGCTATTATGTATTTTGATGTGCTGAATTCAAATATGACAATTAA
This sequence comes from Trachemys scripta elegans, assembly GCF_013100865.1. Classification (NCBI taxonomy): domain Eukaryota; kingdom Metazoa; phylum Chordata; order Testudines; family Emydidae; genus Trachemys; species Trachemys scripta. The sequence goes on along the minus strand of NC_048300.1, from coordinate 59,090,700 downwards.
AACAACTGATTGGCTACTGTTCCTAAGATATTGAAGTTTTTACATTTTATATCTATGTATATTGTGTAGATAGAGTTTTAATCATGAATTGTAAACCTAGGTCTTTTCATGTGTTTATGGTTGCTTTACATGATAATATTTCACCTGTCCTGTTTATGTAACACTTTAAAAATCAGCAAAAGGGTTATATAAATAAAACTTATTTTGAAACAAAAGGCAAAAAACTATTATGTACATAGTTTAGTCCTATTCAGTGTCTACTCGGCGCTTCTTGACTTGTCTCTTGTATTCATTAAATGGAGCATCTCTTGTCACTGTCCAGCAATAGTCTGCAAGTATTGATGGGCTCCATTTGCCCTGATAGCGTTTCTCCATTGTTGCAATGTCCTGGTGAAATCCCTCGCTGTGCTTGTCGCTCACTGCTCTGCAGTTCGGTGGAAAAACATCTAGATGAGAGTGCAAAAAATGTATCTTTGCAACCAAGGCTTTTGTATGCCTTGAGGAGGTTTTCCACCAACAACCTGTAGTTGTCTGCCTTGTTGTTTCCGAGACAATTTATTGCCACTAACTGGAAGGCTTTCCATGCCGTCTTTTCCTTGCCACGCAGTGCAAATGCATCATCTCGAAGAAGTTCACAAATCTGAGGACCAACAAAGACACCTTCCTTTATCTTAGCTTCACTTAACCTTGGAAATTTTCCACGGAGGTACTTGAAAGCTGCTTGTGTTTTGTCAATGGCCTTGACAAAGTTCTTCATCAGACCCAGCTTGATGTGTAAGGGTGGTAACAAAATCTTCCTTGATTCAACAAGTGGTGGATGCTGAACACTTTTCCTCCCAGGCTCCAATGACTGTTGGAGTGGCCAATCTTTCTTGATGTAGTGGGAATCTCTTGCACGACTATCCCATTCGCAGAGAAAACAGCAGTACTTTGTGTATCCAGTCTGCAGACCAAGCAAGAGAGCAACAACCTTCAAATCACCACAAAGCTGCCACTGATGTTGGTCATAGTTTATGCACCTCAAAAGTTGTTTCATGTTGTCATAGGTTTCCTTCATATGGACTGCATGACCAACTGGAATTGATGGCAAAACATTGCCATTATGCAGTAAAACAGCTTTAAGACTCGTCTTCGATGAATCAATGAACAGTCTCCACTCATCTGGATCGTGAACGATGTTGAGGGCTGCCATCACACCATCAATGTTGTTGCAGGCTACAAGATCACCTTCCATGAAGAAGAATGGGACAAGATCCTTTTGACGGTCATGGAACATGGAAACCCTAACATCACCTGCCAGGAGATTCCACTGCTGTAGTCTGGAGCCCAACAGCTCTGCCTTACTCTTGGGTAGTTCCAAATCCCTGACAAGGTCATTCAGTTCACCTTGTGTTATGAGGTGTGGTTCAGAGGAGGAGGATGGGAGAAAATTAGGGTCCTGTGACATTGATGGTTCAAGACCAGAAGTTTCATCCTCTTCCTCGTCTGACTCAAGTGAGAATGATTCTGGTGCATCAGGAACCGGCAGTCCTTCTCCGTGGGGTACTGGTTGTATAGCTGATGGAATGTTTGGATAATGCACAGTCCACTTTTTCTTCTTTGACACACCTTTCCCAACTGGAGGCACAATGCAGAAGTAACAATTGCTGGTATGATCTGTTGGCTCTCTCCAAATCATTGGCACTGCAAAAGGCATAGATTTCCTTTTCCTGTTCAACCACTGGCGAAGATTTGTTGCACAAGTGTTGCAGCATATGTGTGGGGCCCTCCTCTTGTCCTGATCTCCAATTTTGCAGCCAAAATAAAGGTGATAGGCTTTCTTAACCATAGTGGCTATACTGCGCTTTTGTGATGCAAAAGTCACTTCACCACAAACATAGCAGAAGTTATCTGCACTGTTCACACAAGTACGAGGCATCTCTGCTCACTTTGGCTAAACAGAAATGTATCCCTTTGCAAAATCAAACACTGACAAACAAGAGAGCACGACACTGTATGATTTCTAGAGCTGATATAGGGCAATTTGTTCAGCAGAGTGATGTAAGCTTTGTTATGACTGCATCATCCATGACTTCTAGGAATAACATGATGCAATTCATATCATGTATGACGCAATACCAGCTTCAGATTGCATCATTCATTGTTTTGCCTAAAAAGCAAGTACTGTCCAAACCCAGTCATAGATTTATTCATAGATCCAGTCAAAGATGTATTTTAGTCATTTCTGGTTTAAATTGAGATCCCTTCCCTTTATAACTCACTTATCCTCCGCCATTCCCAAGTCAAGGGTCGTATATACTGATCCAATAGCATATCTTGAAAACTAGAGCCAATCAATAATTTTAAGCATCATTTTCGTTCTCAGTGACCCAGAATTAGTAAAGTTTGACTACATTTATTTCAGAAGCATTTTGGCTGTAGAGCAGTGTAATGCTATATAGAGCATTAATAAGATAAGTCATAGATTGACCTGGTGTCAAGCCTTTAGTTCTGTGTTCAGGTCAGAGCTTAAAATCAAATTAGATTCAATTAGGCTCAAGTACTAAGAATTGTGTGTGTGATGCATTTCTTACAGCACCTCTGTATGTAATACAGGTAGCTATTAATTTAAGAATGAAAATGTTAAAGTTGACATTTTGGGCTAAAGTTGAGTGAAATAATGCAGATGAGAGTACTGGACAAATATGAGGATTGTTGGGAATTAAGCGGATGGCATGTAGCCCGACACAAACTCAGTCATGCTATCAGGGTTAAAATGTGAGTGAAAAGGGTTAAGTGAAAAGGAAATACTGGAAGACATTAAATTATACCTGGAAAATCATTTCTCCAGGTGTGGATTTAGAATTATATAATAAAAATAGAGGGAAAGAAAGTCATCCTATGGATGGATAAAGTTTGAGTTCATATATGGTATATATGGTCACCATTGCCAACTATATACTGACAGATCTAAAGATGAAAATCAGGTAAAATAGAAATCACTGTTTGCATCCCTGAATTTGGCATTAAGAAATCTAAAAGAATATTTAATTGTTTAGCCATTATGACAGCTGAGCTGGTGAGAATAATATTAGCACTAAACTGACCTATCACAGGTATTATCTTTCTTTCTGGATTTGTTATCAGGTTTATTGTCAATTAAAAAGGGGGTACCTTTTTAGAAAGCAAGAGAGATCTAATCAATGATATATTGTTTTTGACAATAAAATTAGTATTCTTAGGCATGAACATAATACTAGCATGGATTCCAGCACATGCAGCCAAGGAGCTGCTGGACCTGCCCCCAAGCCCCGGGCGAGAGGAATCGATGCTGGTGGACTGGCCCGGACCTGGCAGCACCAACGAGGTAGGCCCTGAGGGGGAACCAGGAAGTAGCCCGGGGGTAGCCGACCCCGGTCAGGCTGCAGACGCATGTGAGCCGATGTCAGTATGTTTCGGTCAGGACACCCCACTGACCAGCAGCGACACGAGCCGCTGCTAGGGCCCCGGGCTGGGATGCAGTGGAGTGGGTGGGCCTGCGTCCCCCCCGCCACCCTCCTCTCTGGTGGCAGGTTTCCCCCTCACCCAACGCTCAGGTGTAGGAACCTGGGCCTACCTAACTGATTGTCTGCTCAGCCCCTGCACCAGAGGGCCTGAGCTGTGACTGTGCCCCGCCCTGACCCAGGGCCTGGGCCTACCTAATTGTTGTTTGCTCAGCCCCTGCACCAGAGGGCCTGAGCCCTGAACTAACTGTTGTTTGCTTAGCCCCTGCACCAGAGAGCCTGAGCTGGGACTGTTTGTGCCCTGCCCTGATCTAGGGCTGGGGCCTCCGAACTACTCATTGCATTGTTGCTCAGCCCCTGGACCCAAGGGCCTGAGCCCCTGAAATAACTGGTTGTTGTTCCACCAGTGGTGAGTTGGTGTGGCTCCCCTCCTGCCCAGGAGGGTCGAGCCCCGGCATGAACCTCTTACAGGGACCATTCCTCTCTCTTACCTGTGAACTCAATTCAGAGCCTTAGCCTGAGAGCTGTCTGAGAGAAGAGAGCCTTAACCCAACTTTGGGATGAGTGATGTGTGTTAATTCCCCTTGGTTTTGTTTGTTGACTATCCTGAAAGAAGAGAGACTTTAAAATGACCTGGCTGGAGGGCCAAGTCACAGGAAGAAGCAGACCACCACAGTGCTGGAGCAGCTCTTGGCAGGGGGAATCTGAGGGGGAGAGCGCTGCTATGCAAAGCCTGGCTAAAAGGAGGTGCTAGCAGTGAGCCAACCCCTTCCCATGGGGATAGGCTGTGAAGACTTCAAAAGTGAAGACATGTAACTTATGGGGGAGCCAGTGGAGAGATGCAAAGAGAGGAGTGGCACAGTCAGAGAGAAAGGCTATGGAAATTAACTCTGCAGCTGCATTCTGAATGAACATGAGTGTGGCAAGATTGCACTTGTGAAGGCCGGAGAGAAGACTGTTGCCGTAATCGAGATGTGAGAGGATGAAAGCTTGGATGAGAATGTTAGCTGTGAGGACAGATAAGAAAGGTTGTATCTTAGAGATGTTTTGCAGAAAGAATTGGCAAGATTTAGACAGCCTGCATGGGAGGACCTAGAGAGAGGTCCAAGTTGAAGAGGACACCCAGGTTACAGGCATGAGTAGTGGTGGAATCCACAGTGATTGAGAAAGGAAGTATCAGGGTGGTCTTATGGTGGGGGAGAAGATTAAAAGCTCTGTTCCAGCCATGCTGAGCTTGAGGAGTGAGGAGATGTCAGAGACCAGATGACATTTTAGTTTGGACAGGAGACAGTAGAGCGGTAGATCTGTGAGTCATCAACATAGAGAAGGTAGTTGTGTCTGTCAATTAGATTACCCAGAGATCCAGTGAGGGAGAAGAGAAGGGGATCAAGGACAGAGCCTTGTGGAACCTCCACAGAAAGTTGGAGATGGGATGGAGGAGGATCCTCCAAAGGACATACTGAAAGAGGGATTATAGCAGTAGAAGAACCACCATGGGAGGACAAGATTTGAAGAAGAGGAACATGATCAATGGTATCACAGGCAACGGACAGATCAAGGAGGAGGATGAGTCCTGGTTCTGACACTTTGGTGAAAATGCTTTCAGTGGAGCGCCAGGGGCAGAAGCCAGAGTGAAGAGGGACTAGGATGGAACTGAAAAAGAGGGACTGCAGACAGTACATTCAATGAGCTGGTAAATGGGGTGGTAGAGCTGGAGTTAGGGTGACCAGATAGCAAGTGTGAAAAAAATCAGGATGGGGGTGGGTGGGTGGGTGATAGGTGCCTATATAAGACAAAGCCCCGAATATCAGGACTGTCCCTACAAAATTGGGACACCTGGGTCACCCTAGCTAGAGTTGATGAGGCAAGTAGCATCAAGGGTGAGGTATTTTAAGATGGGAGAGATGCTTGTAGTATGAGGGGAAGAGCCAGTGGCAAGTGAAAGGTTAAGGAGGAGGTAATGGAGGGGATGAGAGTGGGCACGAGGGTGATCAGGAGATGGGATGGGATCACTGGGGCAGGTGGAGTGGTTAGAGGAGGAGAGCAGCTGAGAAACATCTGTGTCTGTGATGGAGGAGGAGGAGAAGAAGAAGGAGAGAGTTGTGCGGGAAGGGAAGGTACACCCAGGACAGAGAAAAGGTCACAGCTTATTTTGTCAGTTTTCTCTTGAAAGAGATTGGCAAGATCCTGTGCAGAGAGCGCAGAGATTGAAGGAAGGAAGGGTTTGAGGAGTGAGTCAGAGGTTCTGGGGTGGGAGGTTTGCTTTTTTGCAGGAGTCTGAGCCCCTCTCTCAAGCCCCCTATGTGAGCTGGGATCTGGGGGTCCCTCCCTGGTGGTGTCTGAGCCCTGCTCTCTGGTCCAGTGTGTGTGCCAAAATCTGGGGGGCCCTGCCTACCTTTGAGGTTATACCTTACCCCCCTTTCCCAGCACCTTGTCCCTGTCATGTGAGCCATGTTCCAGGGAGGTGGGCTTGCCTTTCTGAACAGAAATGAACAGAAAGGCCAAGTGCAGGGTATGACAGAGGAGGCTGATGTGATACTGGGCCTTTCTGAACCCCACTCCCTGCCCCCTTCATAGGATCTGAGAGTCACTGCCCCTTGGGGTGTCTGAGTATTGTTTCTTGCCCTTCTGTGTGTGCTGGGAATTGGGGGCCCTGCTAGCAACTACATTGCAAACATCTCAAAGCATAACAATTCTCCCCTTTCCACTATAACACAATGAACAGGAGGTGGGAGGAGCACTGAGGAATCACGTGGCAATTGTGTGGCCAAGTAGAAAGATCACAGGACTAGGACTATACCTAGCTCTGCCACTTGCCTGCTGGGTGACCTTGCCAAGTCACGTCACCTCTGTGTGCCTCAGTTTCCCATCTGTAAAATGGGGATAATGGTATAAAGTTCTTTTGTAATCTAGTGATGAAAAGCACTGTGCAAAAGCTCAGGCTTTTGATTCTTGCCTAGCCACAGTAACATATCAACTGCAAGCCTAGGGGAGAACTACACCTGCCTGAATGATCACTAACTCCTGCCAACAAACATTTTTATTTTTAAGAAAACAGAAACACTAGGAAATTAAATGGCAAAAAATAGTTAACAGCAAATTCAAGTTGCCTGGGACAGCTTGTGCTCTTCCACAATGTTGAGTTCAGCCAAATTCAAACTTCTGAGAAACCAAGAAATATAGAGTTAAGGTAAACTCCCATGCAACCTTAACTCTGCCTCTTTGAGTGATGCCTCACAGCACTCAGACACACATTCTCTGGGATCCCTCTGCCATAATAGCAGGAGCAGGATAAAGAGTCAACAAAATGTGGTAGCAGAAGTGGGTATTGCAGGGTGGGACAGGAGCAGAATTTTAAAAAATGTTGTTTGCAGTGTGGAAGGACCCACAGGATCCCAGTTTCAGCACGCCCCTCCCACCCACCCCCATTTGCACACCACTGCTCTAGCTCAAGAAGGAAACATCTGCTAAGTACCAGGGCCCCCCTATTTTTTTCCAATAGTTCACACACTGGGGAAAAGGCAGCTAGGATTGTGAGCCTGAGATTCAATTAAGATGAAGTAGAGTTGTTTAGCTAGGAAGATGGCAGAACTGAAGGAGGGGATAACTAATTTGTAATGGAAGAAGTCAGCCTCGGTGCAGTATTTCTGCCAGAGATGCTCTGCAACATGAGTGCAGGAAGCAGATGTTGAGATAAGCCAGGACTGGAAGTTGACAGGACAGACTTTGTGATGTGGAGGGGCAGGAAGGAGTCGAAGGTGGAGGAGTGTGACACATGGAGAGAATCAACAACCTCATCAATGGAAGAAAGGGCAGCAGCAAGGAGAGGGCTGAGAGCAAACAAGAAGTTATCTGTGCTAATAGGGAAGTCACAGAAAGGCCAAGTGACAGGGGATGATGGAGGGGGCTGATGTGATACTGAAAGAGCCCAGGTGATGCTCAGAAAGAGGAAACTCAACAAAAGAAAGATCAGAGAGAGCAGTGCTTGGGGAAGACCAAGTCAAGCAAATGGCCCTTTTGGTGAATGGGGGAGTTAAACTAGGGCTGCAGGTCAAATGAAAACAGGAGGATGAAATGTGCAGCTAAGGGATCAGGTGGGTCATCAACATAGCAGTTGAAGTCACTGGTGGAGTGGTGGAGATTGTAAGAAGAGGCAGCAAGGGAGCCAGGAGATGAAATTGGAGAGGAAGGCTGATGGGGAAGACTTGGGTGGATAATAGATGAAGGCAACATGGAGCGGGAAAAGAGTGGAGACTTGGATGCGGTGTTAATTTGAAAAAGTGGCAAGGGGAAGGAGGGCAGAGCTGGAAGCAGCTGGAACAGGAGAGGAGAAGCCCAACATCCCCCCACCATCCGACAAAGTGCAGGGAGTGTGAAGGAGAGGCCTCAGAGCGGGCAGCTGCAATGGCAGTGTCAGATGAAGGGATCTTGTCCTCTGAGACCTTTTTAGAGATGGAGCGTGAAGGGGAGAAGGAGCGGGTTGGGTGGGAAGTTAGGTGACTGGTGTCAGGAGAGGGGCAGAGATGGCGGGGAAGGATATGGGAAGTCAAAAGAGCAAGAATGGAAGTAGAGCTAGGGGTGGGGCAAATATCACCAAGGGAAGAAAGCAGCAGAGATGGGTCAGGATGTGACATCTGGATTTGTGCTCATGGGAGATCAGGATGGAGAGGGGTAATGCATGAGCTGGATCAGAATGGGGAATGGAGAGGACAGGGTGGAGCTAAACTCAACTATGCCTGATCCTCCACTGGCATAAGGTTCCTGAGGGACCAAATACAAGTGAGGTGAGTTAGGGCTGCAGAGTGACTTGTGCCAGAGCCAGCTGCTGTGAATCAGAGAACCACAACTGGCTCCATTTACTGCCCCCATTCCATCCAAGTAGAGCTCAGACAGGGTGGAGAATCAGGGCCCAAGGCTCATCGTTTGTAGTCTGCTGTTCTAATCACTTACACTATTTACATTGCAAGGGGTATCATGCACAGCATGCTAGGGCTACTAATTTCATAGGCCTTAATTTTGGGTGCTCAACTTGAGACACCATGTACCCAATCTTTTTCAGATTTTCTGAGGACCTGCAGCTCCCCTGACTTCAGCTGAAATTGGGGATGCCCAACACTTAGGAAAAAAATCAGACCTTACATGTCTCAGATTTAACACCCAAAAACTGTAGCACCCAAAATTATTGACCCTTTCTTATATTTCTGGCCTATTGTTTTTGAACCAGAACCACTGACCATGAGAGATGCATACATTTACTTTGATAAATAAACTTGTACTCTTTGTGCTTCTCTGTTGAAGAGAGCCCCATAAACAATGTAAGGATCACTGTAGCTTTTTCGACCACTGATGCTACCTGATTTTCCAGGGTTAGAAATTAGTTAAATGGGTCTCTGAGGTCAAGCGACTTCATGAGTGGCAGGTAGGTAGAAAAGCATTTCACTTCCTATCTAGGTATTTACATGCACCCATCTCCATAGAATCCAAGCATGTCACAAACATTAATGCATTTATCCTCAACACTCCTGTGAAGTAAGTAAACAACATTAAACCCCCTTTTACACATGGGGAACTGAGACACAGAGATACCCAGAGACTTGTCCAAGCTGACATATGGAGTCTGTGGTGGAGGGTGGACTTGAACCGCGATAGCCTCTAGCTCAAGCTAATGCCTTAACCACAAGACCCTCCTTTCTCTTTTTGTTAGAAGTAGAAGACAGTATCTCAGCCATCAGAGGGGTAGCCGTGTTAGTCTGAATCTGTAAAAAGCAAGTCTTGCATCTGAAGAAGTGAGGTTCTTACCCACGAAAGCTTATGCTCCCAGTACTTCTGTTAGTCTCAAAGGTGCCACAGGACCCTCTGTTGCTTAGTATCTCAGCCATGTCTCTGACACACTTTCCCCTTCTGACCATCACTGCTGGACCCACTAGGCAGGACTTTGGGGTTAGCCTTTACTACTCTGTGGGTCCTGTTGATTGGAACAGTAAGACCCTAGGTGGTCTGATCATAAGTTAGGTACAGGGAGGGGTTGCTGTACCGCAGGAAGAGAGAAATAGAAAAAGTGGGGCCGTGGTTTCTATCCACTGCCTGGAGGAACATGCTACTTTCATGCTACTAGGGTGATCTGTACTCTGTTCCAGTGTGAATCCTGACTGAAGTCCAGTAATTGCCCCAGAGAGTATCAGAACTGTGGTCCATCTAGTCTAACAAGCTCTGTGGCAGTGACCAGTAAAATACAAGAAACTCAGCAGTAGATATTTATGGAATAGCCTGCCCATAGGGCAAGAGGTTTTTTTGCTTGGTTTTATTTGGGGGGGGGGGGGGGGTTAAGTTTTTTCACTTACTGATCAGCTTAGGCCCTGAAGCATGAGGGTTTATATCCTTTTATGACAAAAGAAAGAAAAGTTATTCTATTTAATAAGAACATCCACAATTACATTACCCATATAAATGTCTAATCCTTTTTCGAGTCCTACTAATCTCTTAGGCTTAATGTTATCTTATGGGAATGAGTTAATTATGCACTGCATAAAAATTTATTTCCTTTCATTGATTTTAAATGTTGTTGCCTTTTCAATTTCATTGACTGTCCCCTTGTCTTTTTAGTATGGGAGGATAAATAAGAGTCTCAAATTTATCTTCTCTCTGTCGTTCATTATTTTTCATACAACTATCATGTCTACTTTAGAAAAGGTATGAATAAGAGGAAAGAAGTCCAGACTTTTTTTGGCCTTTCTTCACACAGATGTCTTTCCAAACTTCTAATAATATCCACTACCTGTATCTGAAAACCCTCCATTTGTGCTATACTCTTTTTGAAATAGCATGACCAGAATTGAGCACACTATTCCAGGTGATTCTGTGCCAATTTTTATAATGGCATTACACCTGTTCCAGTATTTTCTAAACAATTCTTTACGTATACTAACATTATTTGTTTTTTGACCACTGCATATTGAGGAAGTTTAAATTATTGAGTAGTTTAAATTATCCCTTCCAACATGCATTGTCTGTGTTTGTCAATAATGGATTTCATCTGCCATTGTGCTATCTATTCATAAGGTCCCTCTGCAATTCCTCAGTCTTCTATAGATTTGACTAATCTCAACAATTGTCAGATACAGATGTTGCCACTTCACTGTTAATTCTCTTTTCCCAATCATTAATAAATATATTAAACACTGGCCCATGTATGGAACTTTGAGGCACCTCACTGCAGAAAACTAGTCACTTATTCCCATTCTGTTTCCTGTGTCTTCGTTTCTGATCTACAACCAGACTTTGCCTCTCACCCCATAGCTACTTAGTTTCTTTAATAGCCTCTTGTCCGGGAATTTGTCAAAGGCTTTCTAAAATTCAAAATAAATTTCTCACCTCACCAACACTAAATTGTCTACTATGCTAGCTTCCTTAAAGTAGTGGTGCTAAAGGCTAGTTCTTACCTGAAGATAGAGAACCGGTATGGGGCATAATATAGAAACGACAGAGGACTGGATTCAATGCAAACCTTCCTCTGGCTCCCACACAAGCTTGATTACATTAATATTTTTTGCAGGGATTGTACAGAAAGCCAAACACCCTTTTCAGCAAACCTAGTTGTAAACTGATCACAAGCCAAAGATGAGTCCCCTCTCTGCAGCTATCTGAACCATTAGAGAGGCATGTGTTGTGCATGCCTTTATTTTTCTGGTTTTAATCTGCAGTTTGCTGACAGCTTCAGAAAGATCCCTCTTAATGGACTTTAGTAGCAATGCAGCACTAAACTTATATAGCACCTGCCATGCCAAGGCATCCCAGCGGACTTTCCAAATAATAGAGTTTAAAGCTTCTGCTTTCACGTGCCAAAGGCAAAGCTCAAGAGGACAAAATTAAGTTTGGATTTTAAAACACTGACAGGCTTGGCATTATTAATTTCAAGAGGGGAATTTATCACTGCTCGAGAGGATTGTGAGGGAGAAGCCAAGGGGAGGATTAGCACAGAAAGCTCTGAATCAACTTGTAACCATATACACTGATTGGAATCATTCACACCCTGGTGACAAACTCTCAACATTCAGTTATTGCTTGTTTACAAACAGTTTAGCCTGACAGAGTTAAAACAAATCACCCACAAAAGACGGCAGTAAGTAGTGCTTTGCATGCACTAGAACACCACTTGAAGTTTTCAGATAGCCCCTTTCATAAAAGGATCTCAAAGCACTTTATAAACACTCACGTGAGCCTCTCTTCCCGCCCCCGGAAGGAAAAATATTATTATACCCATTCCACAGATTGCAAAAGTGAGGCATAGAGCAGTCAAGAGGCTTGTCCAAACAAATCAGTGGCGTACTAGTAGAAACTCAGGAGTTCTGGTTCTGACTATCCTCTTCTAATCATTAGACAACAAAGTCTTCCTAAAAGCCAAGACACAACGAGCCTGATTTTAAAATTCATGTAGGCCCCTGTCCTGAATACACATACAGAGGTGTTTAATGAGAGTGTTCACTGTAATAAAGCTAAGCCTATGCTTACGTGTTTTGAGATAGTGTAAATCAAAAATAAGTCATTTGAGTTACACAATTCAAAACCAGTTTAAGCGGAAGGAGAGTCAATCTGATTTTTCAGTTGTAGATAAAGTCTGGAAGACAATGCATGCCATCTGAACAGAGGATGCCAGAGCTTGCTGAAATTTCAGGAGTCTTTATAAATGCAGTTCCAAGTAAGAGATTTTACCTTTGATAATGACAAGAGAATTTGTTACTCACCTATACAGAAGCAGCTGATGAAAACTACTTCTGGGAGATTACATCTGCACCATTCAAGACAACTCCCACCCTTTGCATACAGCTGTTGGAAATATGGCAAGCAATTCCTGAACACTGCAGCTTTTACATACCTTTATGTTCAATATCTTTGAAGGTTAAATGATTTTCCAGTTGGCCATAGGTATCATTTCAGACGCAAAGTTAATTATAGATTGAATAAATCAGTGAGCAGCAATTAGTGCATGAGGCTGCAAGTTCCTAATTTGTCCCAGCTGAAAGCGATGGAAATTATGAAGAATTTTTATCTTGGAATTAAGGCAGTTTTCCCTTTTCCATTTCAAGATTATCCTGCTTGCTTTTAAAACCCTTCCCAGACTTGTTCCATTGTCTCACAGCCCTTGTCTCTGTCTACTGTCCCTCTGCTCATATTCCAGCAACCTCTTTGGCATCCCTTCACCCAAGCTCTTCTACAGCTCTTGCCATCATATACCAGAGTCTATTTCTGCACCTCTTTGATTTTCCATCTACTTTCAAATCTTATCTAAAGACCTCTCTTTTCTTCACCTCATCATCCCTCTTACTTCTTCTCACTCTCCTTTTAGAGGAATGTATTATTTAATTCTCTGTGAAGCATTTTTGAGTAGCTTATGTGAACAACAATGTAAAGCAAATAAAGTTGTTGGAAGTCAGTGCTGTGACTGAGCAGAAACAACACACAGGCTAAAGTCAACAGGGCTTTTCCCCCAAAGGAGAATGATTATAACCAGAATCAAACAGATTTACATAAGCAACAAAAAAAAAAAAACCCAAACAAACAATAGTCCCAGCTTGGGACTCAGCCTAGTCCTATGCCCCACTTAGAGACCCCACCCTTTCCCAAGAGTCATTTCCTGACTTTCTCAGTCTCTGGAGCAGCCATTGTACAGTCCTTTGGTACCTATGCAAGAGAAGAAGGAGGCTAAGCTGAGGTTGACCTCTGGTTGATTCAGGACCAGGTAGTGCTCCTGCACCCTGTCCATTGTAATTCATTGCATCATGTTGTTGTGGCTTCCTTCTGGCTGCAGAAGTAACACCTGATTCTTCGGAATTCAAAATGCTAATGCTACCAAGTTCTGCAGAAGTTCTGCGGTGGCAGAAGAATGTTCCGGGGTGTGTCAGACACTATTTACTGAAGATCCAATTCTGATATCCTTACTCTGTGAGAATGTAGAACTGAAGTCAGTGGGATTACTTGTTCAGTAAGGTACTGCCCAGTATGAATAAAGGTGGCAGATTCAGACTGAAAGTGGGCATTATTAATTAATTTGCATCTCTGGTTCCTTCTACCATTTTGGTATGACAGTGATGAGGGGACATGTGTTATTATAGGTGCCCAAGCAGTACTGAGGCTTGGCAACAAGGATGGGTCTCTGTGAGTGGCAGGGCTCATGCCATTCTGCAAGGAGCTGAAGAAGGAGCAAGAAAGGACAATGATGAAGGTCAAGAATTCTGCACTCTGCTTTTTCCCATCATCACTTCCAAAGCAGGTGCAAATAGCCAGGGAGAACAGCTGATGACTGGCCTCAGTAACAAGGGAGGTAAGCCTGTGGTGGATCATTGACACCTCCAGTGAGCTGAGAGGTCAGACAGCAGCAGGAATGAAGTAGACTTGCAGGCACTGCATGGGATTGACATGTCTTGTGGATTGGCTCCTCCTGAGAGACACTGCCATCTGTCTGTTCATGCAACCTGGGGGCTGGAAAGCAGCCTTTATACCTTAGGAGCTTGGGGGTGGGATTTATGCTGAGAGAGTTTCCAGGGAAGATATGGAACATGTGTAAGAATGTTTGCCCAGAGTTCCATGTGAAGTAAGGATAAAGGGTGTTTCAGCAGACAGGGAGGTTGGATAAGGATATGCTTTGCCCAAGAGGGGGATTTCAGTAGTTTCATACATACATAGGATTTATGCATGTCTTGTTATAAATATCCATAGTGGCCTTTTAGTAACACTCATTCATCCATCCTCCTATTTCCCCACCTATGGCTGTGGCTGTCACATGTTGTATAATTTCTACCATTTGATCATAGGTAGAGCGCCATGAAATTATTTTAAATTTTTTTACATTTTCATTTTAGAGGAATTTTGTGTTATTTAATTTTATCCATTTTAACCACATGGAGGAAGGACCTGAGTCCTGCCCCAGGAGGTAGGAGGTCCTATGGTTAGGTTTGCAGAGAGAGCCTGCCCTGCGCTCACCTCCACACTGGTGGCTCCTGTTCTGCAGGGCTGGACCCAGTTCCCCTTTCTGGGTGTTTTGACCTGACATGCAGGATCACAATGCCACTCAGGTTTGGCCGGACTGCTTCTCTATCATGATGACAAAGGGGCAGCAGGACCAAATTTGAGTGAGTGGCGCTATGAGCCCATGCACCAGATCATAATGCCACTCACTCAAATTTGGTCCAGTCGCATACACACCCCATCATGACAGAGAGGTGGCAGGGCCAAATCTGAGTGGCACTGTGACCCTCTGTGCCAGATAGCAATGCCCGGAAGGGGGGCTGGGTCTAACCCCGCAGGACAGGAACTGCAGGAGCTGCCACTGTGGAGTTTCATTGTATTTAGTCTTATGCATTATTTGCTGCTTGATTTCATTTTATTTCACATTTGCAAAAAACACAAGGCTCTAATCATAAACTTTTCAAGGCTACAACTGTGTCTTCTTGTATGTCTCTGCAGCACCAGGTACATTATGAACAGGGCCCTAGGCACACCATGATACAGGGCTCCCCACAGCTGTGCACCATGGTCCTGCTGCCCACATCATAGCCCCAACTCCCATATGGGAAGGAGAATAAGCTACCTGGGTATAAATCACCTATATACCAGTACAAATATTTCAGTTAAAAAGCAATCCCATTCCCAACCAAAATAGTTATACCATTAACATTCTTAAGGGTAGACCATGCCTAAGCTATATTGCTATAGAGCTATAAACACTCTTATACTGGTAAAACCATGTCTACACTAGGTGGATTATACGGATTCAGCTACACTGGTATAGATAAAGCAGTGCAATTTTCTAGGGTAGAGAAGGGCTAAAAAATCCAACAGGGGGGCCGCAACACTTTTCTCTTGCTACACAGAGTCCCTCTTGGGGGTGGATTTAGGAGGGTCCCCTACTTTTACTAGGTGTCATTAAGACTTTAGTCATGGACAGTTCACATCTCTGGGCTATTGTTTTAGGCTGTCTTCAGATGCAGGCAGACACTGCTGTGCTAGATAATACATTTTCACACACTTCTTTGCGAGTATTAGGGCTAAAAACTGACTTTTTAAAAATGAAAGCTGAGATTCTGATGTCATCCCATGACTGCAGATATGGGGGCCTGATACATAGGCCTGTAGGCCCACACCCACAAAGGTAGTTAGATGCCCCCATGTTTAGGCACTACAATAATCCACAGCACCCCTCCTCAGCCACTGTCCAACTTGGTAGGGGCTTAAACTCACTTGGTGCCTAAATTGTCACTGTAAAATATCTAGGTGCCTAAGCTTCTGCCTCTGAACATGCACAGTGCTACATCAGTGTAAGCATCTGGACACTAAGCCCGAGCATGATCTTCCAACCAGGAAAGATAGGCTGGGGAATGTCTAGCTCCCCTGCAGGGCCCAATCCAGTAGGCATACCCAATCCTTGGGCCAGAGAGTGAAACTGATTCTGTTGCCTGGTGGTTAGGGCACCCACCTGGGAGGTAGGGGACATGGCCTACTCCCTCTGTTCTGCCTTCTTTTTATTATTTAGCCAAAGTTGGACAAGCTTCAGCAGGATAGATTGAGGACACACTCTATAAGAATAGCCCGTAGCTCAGTGGTTAGAGCACACTTCCCACAGGTGGGAAATCCCTCTGTGAATTCTTTCTCCCCCTCAGGCAGAATGGGAATTGAATGTGGGTCTCACACATCCTGGATGAGTGCTCTAATGACTGGCCTAAAAATTATAAGGATAGCAGAAGCTTCTCCTCTTGCATTTCTTGCAAGAAATGGCTTAGGCACCTAAGCTGCCTGTTTCCAGGAGCACAGTACTTGGTGTAGATTGCTCACAGAGATAGGTACCTCCTTGCAGCCTGGAGTTGGGTGCCTAACTCCATGAGAGGGGCGGAGCTTAGGACACACCCCTTTCATTGCCATTTCCCATTGTCTAGCTTAGGCAGCTCTCTGCCTACCACACTGGTTTTTGTGGATCCCATTCTTAGGTGCCTATCTCTCCACATTCATTGCATAGGGAGCCCAGATGCTTAACCTAGGCTTTGTGGATCCCAGAGTTCCATGATTTTCTAGGCACCTAAAGTTAGATGTTGCAGTGGCCTACATCCCTTGTGTAGTGGGGCCATAGTGCCTTGGCCTCAATCTGGCTATATGCTGCAGGATCATGAATGATACAGTAGGGGTTTGAGGCCATCTCTCAAAAGCTCACTAATTTCTTAAAGGAGAAATTTTACATTGCCTGCTCTCTTCTTTTTTAGTTTATTTCAAAAACAAGAAGTCCCTCCCTGAAGTCCTCTACCATCCAGCTACTGCCTCATCTCCCTATCACAGTTAAAAATGGAAAAGATTAATTGATTATCCAGTACATTCATCACCCTGCCAATGCAGCCATTACTCCCTTGCCTTCAAACACCTTAAGTGCACATTCTAGTCTCATGGTTTTGACTTTCTTTCCTAATGGGCTTTGGTTCCACCCTTCAACTCTACCAAAGTATCTTCACCAAGGTCACTAATGCTCTCCTGCTGGCCAACCCTAAGGGCCTCTTCTCTGATACCCTCTTGCTCTATCTTTATTATTATTATGGTAGCACCTAGAGGCCCAACCATGATTGGAGCCCCCTTGTGCTAAGTGCTGTACAAACACATAGGAAGAAACAGTCCCAGCCCCAAAAAGCTTACAAAAATGGACAAGATGGGCAGAGTAAGAGGGGAAACAAGAGTCACAGCATTTGCTCAAGATCACATATAGAGCCACGACTCTATTGCTTCTGACACATTTAGTCAGCTTCTCCTTCTGGAGTCTCTCTCTTTGGACATTCATGTCTCCGTACTCACTGGTCCTACTCCTAAAATCTATTCTTCAGCATCTTCAGGCTGTGCTGCGATAGTTCCTCATCGTCCCTTCCATCTCCATCCCCCAGGATTCAATTCTTAGTCTTTTACTCTTCTCTTTCTGTACTTTGTTGCTGGGAAACCTCATTGACTCTTATGGCTTCTGTTACCAGCTCTGTACTGATAAATCTGAAATCCTCTTTTACTCCTCACATCCCCCTCTATTATTTCTCAATATTCCAATTCCAATGCCATCACATTGTAGATGTCCTACTGCCTGCACAAACTCAATATACTGAAATCCTAATCCTTTAATCCCAAACCCTCCTCTCTCTTTCTCTGCTGATGATTCCATTGTCTTTCCCATCACCCAGGTTTGCAGCTTTGCTGTTATTGTTGATACCTCTTTCCCCTTCTACCACCAAATCCTCTACTGCATTTCTAGAATTGATCCTTTCCTATCCATCCTTACAGTCAAAACCTTGTCGTTAAATTGGTCATCTTTCACTGCAACCACCTCTTTCTGGTCTCCTGCTTTCTACCTCATTCCCCTCCAGACCAGCTAGAAAGCTGCTGTACAAATCATTTTCCTTTCCTGCAGCTCAGATTCTGTCACTCCCTTATCTGAATGCCTTCACTGGCTTCCCTTCATCTTCTGCTTCTCATTCAAACTCCTGGTCCTCACCTTCTGGACCCTGCATAACTCCACTCTTGCTTATGTTGATACTCTTATTTCTTCTTACTGCCTCCCTTGCTCCCTGTGTTCTCTGCAAGCCACCTGCATTTATGTCTGTACTGTATTGTTCACTAGTTTGTAAGCCCCATGGAACAGGAATATATCTTCCTCTGTGTATTTTATAGGGTTGAACACCATTTAACACAATAAATAATAACGAAGGGATATTGTTAAGCAGTACCCTTCAATCAGCAACTGAATCAATGTTTCTCTGATAAATAGTTCTAAAAATCAAGCAATCAGTATGTAGATGTTTCCACTTGATCTCCTTGCATAAAGTGAAACCATCGACATGGATGCAGCAGGAGAACTATTGCTGTGGGTAGGATTTTAAACAACTTTAAACTTGTTTTGTAACAATATTGTGCAAATATAAAACAGCTGCTCTATATGATCTCAATTTTCAGCAGCAATCTCTACTTTTTCAGGCTTGAACCTGCTATAAAAGTAATTGGTGCTGCTTAGGAAATTAGCCAGGCTGCAGGTACCCCTTGTGAAATATTACTTTTGATCTTGCTTCACACATAGGAACACCACAAATGGCAAGACAGAGTTTCTCTCAGCTGATGTTACTGCCATAACACTGAAAAAAACAAAAACCTTGAATAAGTTATGGAGAAAGAAATTTAAGCTCATATTTCACATCTTCTCAGGACATGACATCATTAGATTCCAGGAACATTTTCTCGTGCAGCTAAGCAATTAGACCCAACTGCACAGCACAGTTTTGGTAGGAAAATTAACTCTCATCTCAGGTATGCTTAGAAACACCAGGTCAAAAGTCAGAGAATTGATAGAGGGATGGAAATAATATTTGGCCACGTATTCCCTCAACCCTTCCATCTTCAAAGAAGCTGAGGGAAGAGAAAAAGCAACATGTTCAAACTGAAAGTGACAGGGAGGCATCTATAATCTGAACCTTAGATCTTAAAATCTGAAGTGGCACACATTTATTCAAAATCACACTATTTAAGATTTATTATTATTTGTATTTCCATAATGGTTAGGAGCTCATCATGGGCAAGGACCCTGTTGTGCTAGGCATGTGGTACCAACACAGACCAAAAAGACAGAGGAAACACCTCTAATTATTTCCTCCCTGTTATTGGATTATATCCTTCTGGCATAAACTATTTTTCCAAAGAGAGAGAAATTTAAAGTATTTTTAAATGCTTTCATTTGTATATAAAAAACAACAGAGAGACTTGGGGATTCCATTTTTTATTAAGCAATACTGAATGATTTGTTAACTGCCGAATCAGAATTTCGCCTCCTGCCTTTAGTACTTCTGCTTCAATTCTGTAAGCCCCAGGATCTTTCCTCTGTTTGAGGCCTTTGATAGTTGTTTTAATTTCATCAGGTGTTATTGGTCCCTCTTCTATTTCTAATGTAACACTAGCATTTATCTTGAACATGTGCATGATTGTCAGCTTTGAACAATTTAATATGGAATGGAAATATTCTTTCAGTCATCTGACTTGTTCTTCATGGGTTTTCAACATCTGTCCATGAGAGTCCCTGATGGGCATCACCTGTGATGGTCGGGTTCTTCCTGAGAAGTCGTTTGCTATTCTATAGAGCTGCTAGAACTCTCCTCCTCTTCTGCTTCTTCTGTCTCTGCAACGAAATCTGGGTTAAAGAACAAGTGCCACAAGACTGGAAAGATGGTATCATCGTGGCATTGCAAAAAATGGGTGATCTTACTCAGGGCACGAACTAGAGATGTATTGTACTGCTATCAATTCTGGGCTAAGTACTGGCTATGGTTATGCTGAATAGAATGAAGACAGTGGATGAAATATTAGGTGAAGAACAGGATAGATTGTATTCAGGTAGATCATGTTGTAAACAGACAGTTGCTCTTTGACAGATCATCAAAAAAGCTACTGCTTGGCAAAAAATCCATTACAATCAACTTTAAGAAAGCATTCGATAGTGTCCCCCAAGAGACCCTGTGGAATATTGCTAGAAGCTATGGGATACCAGATAAGCTGATCGACATAACATTAAGTTTACATGATGGAAGTGGATGCACAGTAAGACTGGATACAGGCCTGGTGAGTGGTTCAATATCCGGATTGAAGTTAGACAAGGGTATGTGTTATCACCAATCCCTCTTTGCATTAAAAATAGACTGGGTGGTGAAGCAGGCAACAAAAGGCATAATGGATAGTATGAAATGGGTTAGTGGAGATGAGTTACAAGATCTTTACTTTGCTGACTACATTGCTTTACTAAGTATGACATGAAAAGGAATGATTGCTCTCACATTGGAGGAAGAACAGGAATAAGCAAAAATTGGATTGAGAGTAAATACAGTGAAAACCAAGATGATGAAGGTAGGGAACTGGACAACAGATGAAAAAGGGTACATGGATGGAAAATAAATTGAACAGGTAGAAGAGTTCTGTGCCCTGGGGAGTGTGATGACATCGGATGTGGCTAAGATAAAGATATTCATACGAGGTTATGGAAACAAACACCACTTTTGGAAGGATGAACAACATCTTTTCTCCAATCTATGAAGGACCGGCTCTGTTCAATATCTTCATCAACGACTTAGATATTGGCATAGAAAGTACGCTTATTAAGTTTGCGGATGATACCAAACTGGGAGGGATTGCAACTGCTTTGGAGGACAGGGTCATAATTCAAAATGATCTGGACAAATTGGAGAAATGGTCTGAGGTAAACAGGATGAAGTTTAACAAAGACAAATGCAAAGTGCTCCACTTAGGAAGGAAAAATCAATTTCACACATACAGAATGGGAAAAGACTGTCTAGGAAGGAGTACGGCAGAAAGGGATCTAGGGGTTATAGTGGACCACAAGCTAAATATGAGTCAACAGTGTGATGCTGTTGCAAAAAAAGCAAACATGATTCTGGGATGCATTAACAGGTGTGTTGTGAGCAAGACACGAGAAGTCATTCTTCCGCTCTACTCTGCTCTGGTTAGGCCTCAGCTGGAGTATTGTGTCCAGTTCTGGGCGCCGCATTTTAAAAAAGATGTGGAGAAATTGGAAAGGGTCCAAAGAAGAGCAACAAGAATGATTAAAGGTCTTGAGAACATGACCTATGAAGGAAGGCTGAAAGAATTGGGTTTGTTTAGTTTGGAAAAGAGAAGACTGAGAGGGGACATGATAGCAGTTTTCAGGTATCTAAAAGGGTGTCATAAGGAGGAGGGAGAGAACTTGTTCACCTTAGCCTCTAAGGATAGAACCAGAAACAATGGGTTTAAACTGCAGCAAGGGAGGTCTAGGTTGGACATTAGGAAAAAGTTCCTAACTGTCAGGGTGGTTAAACACTGGAACAAATTGCCTAGGGAGGTTGTGGAATCTCCGTCTCTGGAGATATTTAAGAGTAGGTTAGATAAATGTCTATTAGGGATGGTCTAGGCAGTATTTGGTCCTGCCATGCGGGCAGGGGACTGGACTCGATGACCTCTCGAGGTCCCTTCCAGTCCTATAATCTATGAATCTATGAATCTATGAATCTGGTCAAACAGAGGTCTCCACGCCAAACTAAAGGTTGGGTTATACCATGCAATTGTACTGAGCACAGTACAGTACGGAGCAGAGACTTGGCTGATGACAGCAGCTAACAAAAAGCAATTGGAGGCTGTCCATCACAGATGGCTGAGGAAGATACTACACATTTCAAGGAAAGATAAAACAACAAATGTGAGAGTGAAGGAGCTGATAGAGCAGGACATGTTAGAAAATATCATCAAAGAAAGAAGGCTCACGTGGCTGGGACGTGTGCAGGGGCGGCTCTATGTATTTTGCTGCCCCAAGCACAGCAGTCAGACGGCTTTCGGAGGTGCACCTGCGGGAGGTCCCGCAGTCCCGCTGCGGGACTGGCGGACCTCCCACAGGCAGGCCACCGAAGGCTCCCTGACTTCTGCCCCCACAGCAACCGGCAGGCCGCCCCCCGCGGCTTGCCGCCCTAGGCACGCGCTTGGTGCGCTGGTGCCTGGAGCCGCCCCTGGACGTGTGCACCCTATGGAACATGGGAGACATGCTAAGCAAGTATTGAATTGGGTACCCCAGGGAGGAAAAAGAAAGCAAGGAAGAACTGGGAGAAGACAGCGGCACAGGATATTGAGTATGCTGGTATCACCTGGGAAGAGATATCACAACTAATGAACAACCATAATCAGTGGAGGAACTGGACTGCCTCATGTGTCAGCAGCACAGGAGGAACTAAGATCTAAGGTAGGGTAATGCTGACGGTGGGGGGGGAGGAGATGGTGCTAGTGACTGGTTGGAAGAGTTGAGCACCCAGGCTGAAGGCAGGGGCTTTGAGAGACAGCATGGACCCTTGGATAAGGTACTAAATTAGGAGCTCAGCAATGGGAGTTTTATTCCCAGTGCTACCAATGCCTTGTGTGACCTTGAGTGCTTCACTTTCTGTGGCTATTTCCCTGATTGTATAATGATATTTATCTTCCTTTGTAAAGTGCATTGAAATCATCTGCTGAACAGAGTTATGTAAAAGCTTCACCCAGCCAGTCATTCATTGTCAGGAAATGCCCAGCACAATGGTCCTTATTATCCATTCATAAACCTGACAGTTTATAATAGTAATAAAAGTTCCAGCTTATATAAAACATCTGCAGATTTAATTTTCTGTGGATGGTTTCAATATTAGTCACTATCAAATCTGTGTAGGGTTTCTATTTGCCTCCCTCTTCTCCACCCACTTTTATAAATTATACCTAATCTTTTGGCTTTTTAATGTTTTATCTGGCCTTCTTAAATTGCTTATTTTATAATGCAACATTCAAAGTGCCCTGGATGAATGATGGGGAGGGCATAATAAATAAAACTATTATTCATAATATTTATGATGGCCTCCAGGTTAGTTATTTCTTAGCCATTAGTGACTGGCAGTGTTAAGAGCTCTCAGTTTCACACTGGACCCTAAGTTCCTCCAGCTAGCCATTAGCTGCCAGGAAATGTCATTCCCATAGTCATAATATAATAAAATATTAAATAATAATAATTGCACATTTATAGCACCTTTCCAACAAAGATTGAAGTGCCTTACAAACATGAATTATGCCTCAAAGCCCTCACCTGATATAAGTCAGTAGAATCATAGAATCATAGAATATCAGGATTGAAAGGGACCTCAGGAGGTCATCTAGTCCCATCCCCTGCTCAAAGCAGGACCAATCCCCAACTAAATCATCCCAGCCAGGACTTTGTCAAGCCTGACCTTAAAAACCTCTAAGGAAGGAGATTCCAACACCTCCCTAGGTAACCCATTCCAGTGCTTCACCACCCTCCTAGTGAAAAAGTTTTTCCTAATATCCAACCTAAACCTCCCCGACTGCAACTTGAGACCATTACTCCTTGTTCTGTCATCAGGTACCACTGAGAACAGTCTAGATCCACCCTCTTTGGAACCCCCTTTCAGGTAGTTGAAAGCAGCTATCGAATCCCCCCTCATTCTACTCTTCTGTAGACTAAACAATCCCAGTTCCCTCAGCCTCTCCTCATAAGTCATGTGCTTCAGCCTCCTAATCATTTTTGTTGCCCTCTGCTGGACTCTTTCCAATTTTTCCACATCCTTCTTGTAGTGTGGGGCCCAAAACTAGACACAGTACTCCAGATGAGGCCTCACCAATGTCAAATAGTGGGGAATGATCACGTCCCTCGATCTGCTGGCAATGCCCCTACTTATACAGCCCAAAATGCTGTTAGCCTTCTTGATAGCAAGGGCACACTGTTGACTTCTCTTCCACTGTAACCCCTAGGTCCTTTTCAGCAGAACTGCTTCCTAGCCATTCGGTCCCTATTCTGTAGCAGTGCATGGGATTCTTCTGTCCTAAGTGCAGGACTCTGCACTTGTCCTTGTTGAACCTCATCAGATTTCTTTTGGCCCAATTCTCTAATTTGTCTAGGTCCCTCTGTATCCTATCCCTACCCTCCAGTGTATCTACCACTCCTCCCAGTTTAGTGTCATCTGCAAACTTGCTGAGGGTGCAGTCCACGCCATCCTCCAGATCATTAATGAAGATATTAAACAAAACTGGCCCCAGCACCGATCCTTGGGGCACTCCGCTTGATACCGGCTACCAACTAGACATGGAGCCATTGATCACTACCTGTTGAGCCCAACAATATAGCCAGCTTTCTATCCACCTTACAGTCTATTCATCCAGCCCATACTTCTTTAACTTGCTGGTAAGAATACTGTGGGAGACCGTATCAAAAGCTTTGCTAAAGTCAAGGAGTAACATGTCCACTGCTTTCCCCTCATCCACAGAGCCAGTTATCTCGTCATAGAAGGCAATTAGGTTAGTCAGGCATGACTTGCCCTTGATAAATCCATGCTGACTGTTCCTGATCACTTTCCTCTCCTCTAAGTGCTTCAGAATTGATTCCTTGAGGACCTGCTCCATGATTTTTCCAGGGTCTGAGGTGAGGCTGACTGGCCTGTAGTTCCCCGGATCCTCCTTCTTCTCTTTTTTAAAGATGGGCACTACATTAGCCTTTTTCCAGTCATCCGGGACCTCCCCTGATTGCCATGAGTTTTCAAAGATAATGGCCAATGGCTCTGCAATCACATCCGCCAACTCCTTTAGCGCCCTCGGATGCAGAATATCCGGCCCCATGGACTTGTGCTCATTCAGCTTTTCTAAATAGTCCTGAACCACTTCTTTCTCCACAGAGGGCTGGTCACCTCCTCCCCATGCTGTGCTGCCCAGTGCAGTAGTCTGGGAGCGGACCTTGTTCGTGAAGACAGAGGCAAAAAAAGCATTGAGTACATTAGCTTTTTCCACATCCTCTGTCACTAGATGGCCTCCCTCATTCAGTAAGGGGCCCACACTTTCCTTGACTTTAAAAAAATAAAATAAAATAAAATAATGAAATATCCTATCTCCTAGAACTAGAAGGGACCTTGAAAGGTCATTGAGTCCAGGCCTCTGCCTTCACTAGCAGGACCAAGTACTGATTTTGCCCCAGATCCCTAAGTGACCCCCTTAAGAATTGAACTCACAACCCTGGGTTTAGCAGGCCAATGCTCAAACCACTAAGCTATCCCTCCCCCTTTTGCCTTGTTGATAACATACCTGAAGAAACCCTTCTTGATATGCTTAACATCTCTTGCTAGCTGCAACTCCAAGTGTGATTTGGCCTTCCTGATTTCACTCCTGCATGCTTGAGCAATATTTTTATACTCCTCCCTGGTCATTTGTCCAATCTTCCACTCCTTATAAGCTTTCTTTTTGTGTTTAAACTCAGCAAGGATTTCACTGTTAAGCCAAGCTGGTCACCTGCCATATTTACTATTCTTTCTACACATCGGGATGGTTTGTTCCTACAACTTCAATAAGGATTCTTTAAAATACAGCCAGCTCTCCTGGACTCCTTTCCCCATCATGTTATTCTCCCAGGGGATCCTGTCCATCAGTTCCCTGAGGGAGTCAAAGTCTGCTTTTCTGAAGTCCAGGGTCCGTATTCTGCTGCTCTGCTTTCTTCCTTGTGTCAGGATCCTGAACTCGACCATCTCATGGTCACTGCCTCCCAGGTTCCCATCCACTTTTGCTTCCCCTACTACTTCTTCCCTGTCTGTGAGCAGCAGGTCAAGAAGAGCTCTGCCCCTAGTTGGTTCCTCCAGCACTTGCACCAGGAAATTGTCCCCTACACTTTCCATAAACTTCCTGGATTGTCTGTGCACCGCTGTATTGCTCTCCCAGCAGATATCAGAGTGACTGAAGTCTCCCATGAGAACCAGGGCCTGTGATCTAGTAACTTCTGTTAGTTGCTGGAAGAAAGCCTCATCCATCTCATCCCCCTGGTCTGGTGGTCTATAGCAGACTCCCACCACGACATCACCCTTATTGCTCACGCTTCTAAACTTAATCCAGAGACTCTCAGGTTTTTCTGCAGTTTCATACCGGAGCTCTGAGCAGTCATACTGCTCTCTTACATACAGTGCAACTCCCCAACCTTTTCTGCCCTGCCTGTCCTTCCTGAACAGTTTATATCCATCCATGACAGTACTCCAGTCATGTGAGTTATCCCACCAAGTCTCTGTTATTCCAACGACATCATAGTTCCTTGACTGTGCCAGGACTTCCAGTAGGTCACCCCCATTTTACAAAGAGGGAAACTGAGGGCACATAGCAGTAAAGTTATTGGCCCAGTGAGTCAGTGCCATGGCTGGAGAAAATATGCAGGAGTCTTGACTCTGAACCCCATGCTCTACTTAAACCATGTTCCTTCCCTTTATTGTTCAAATAAATGACACCTGTGTGTTATGATGGTATGACTGTGGAGGTCTCATATCAAACACAACTCTACATGACTCACAATTCAATAAATAATGTTTGGTCCCAGCTTAATACTTAGCCAACACAGCCATCACTGAGAGACAAACTGAAAAATTCAGTTAGCTTTCTACATTCTAACACCTTTTTTGTGAAAGATCTAACACTGAACTACAATTAACACATGTCCTGTTTGCTACCCCTTTCAAAGCTGTCATATTTGCCATCATCAGAAGAGGGTTTTAAGATAAGGGATCTTCTAAGAGACAGGAATTCATGGAGAATGATACCAGCTGACTGGAGTGGGATAGAAAGTGGTGATTATTTCAATCAGATGAAGAGTCTCTCTAACAGATTGCCGCCACATGAGTCGCTTTTCTCATTTTATGGTAATTTAGATCTTAAGATGGGAAGGAAGATGTGCAGCACTTGTGACACACTCCACCTGCTCCACTGTAAGATTGTGCATGTGTACCTCAATTGAGCAATCGTGTTTGTACGAAAATAAACATCACAAAAATGGTCTGACTTTGTACAGGCACAATCTTGTCTAGCAGATTTGACAAAGAGAAGGTTTGAAAAATAGTTATGCCAATTCACGTTTCCAGATCAGGAACAGTTTTGTCTCTCATCACAGTCTGAGCCTGAGCCTGGGAGGTGTCCCTTAGGCTGATCATGTGAAGCACTGAATTTCCCCAACTCCTATTGATTTCAGTGGCAACTAAACGCACACAGCATCTTGCAGCACTGATGCATTAGGGCCCATTCCTGCTCCCCTGGAAGTCTAAGACAAAACTCCCTCTGACTTCAATGGGAAGCTACAATCACTTCCCTTGGGAGACTATTCCACAGTCTCACAGACTTCTATTAATACACTTTTCCTGATATTCAACCTAAATGTTCTTTTTCTTCATCCCTTTATTAAACTCCCTTGTACTACCCTGAAAAATTCTCTTCCCTCCTTGCTTGTACCTTTCATATATGAGTAGATGGGTATCACCTGTTGCCCTGTTTCCCAAATGTAACCATTCCTCAGCCAAGCTATTTCAGCTCTTCCATACTTCATTTGTTTTGGTTGCAGTTCTACACACTGTTTTCTGTGTACTCCCAACAATTTGTCTGCATCTTACTGTAAGAAAGTGCCCAGAAATGAATACAGAATTATAGCAACGACATCATCAGAGTCTCATAAAGAGAGCTTATCACTTTCCTTGTCCATTTCATGATGGATTCAGGTACGCAGTGCCAAAATTACATCAGCTGATTTTGCTGCCATAGTGCTAAATTGCTTCCCATAGAGTCTCCTTCAGCATCATTGCTTTCGAAGTTTTCTTCCTACCATTGAGTAGCTGTTTTTCTAATTACTTTTTCTTACATGTATTTGCTTGCATTTGTCCAGGTCGAATTGCATTTTGTTATTTTCTGCCCATATATCAACCCTCTGTTGGTCCCTTGTCATATTTTTTCTGCCTACCCTGATGTTTACAACCCCTCCCAATTTAGTATCATGTGTGAATTTCTTCAGTTTGTTGTTTGCCATTTTCCAGATCATTACTCATGTTAAATAAGACCTGACCCAACACCTAGACACTTTCCCTCAACTTCATACCTTGTCATGACCCTTTGTTTATGAACCTTAAGCCAAACTTCAGCCTATGTGACAATACTTATATCCAAACCAGCTTGAATGCACTGTTAAAGTAAGATATTTGGAGAAAATGAATCAAAAATAAATTTTCCCTTTCTTTGTCAATTTGCTGAAACTCTCTGTTTTCCTTTTCCTTTTCTAGACAGATAGCTGTTCACTGGCATCTGCTAGTCCATCACAGGAGAGGGAGTTCAGAAAAAAGGTTGGGAACCACTGACCTAAAGAAAATAAAACTGGTCTTGCTTTTTCCATTGGATAGTGTATTCTACTTCACCTCCTGTCATAAACTCTTGTGTCGAGTTGCTGAAATCTGTTAAATAACTGCAACATTGCATCCCAGCCCTCGGATGCATCTGCTGCTGAGTGAAGTGATCCCTATATATATTTATATACACACTTGGTATGTTAGTTTATAAAGTTTGTTGGGAGCTTTGAATGAAAAGGGCTATAGAAAGTGCTAGCTATTAAGGATGGTCCTCAGAAGGTCAAGGCTGCGATACAAGAGGAGCCCTACTGGAGACAGCACACTGAACACTAGGTTCTGGTGCATTGTTATCAACTACCTTAATTTCCTGTCAGTCCAATACCCCCGCACCCACCCACCCACCCACACATATACACACACACACTTACTTTACTGAGGCAGAGAGGAGGAGAAGACAACCTCAAATATCTGAGATTAGTATGTTCCCCTGCCACAGTGATATACCACAAGCAACTTGTTCCCATCAGTTTGAAGTGGACCAATATGCTAGTTTCAACATGGATTTGTGGATATGGTGCAGCTTAAGATCTTTACAAAGACTTAAAATAACATGGGTAGGTTAAAATCATGATATATACAATTTCCCCAGACAAAATACTACACTGAAATGGTGTTAAGATTGAGTGCACATATCAGTAACTTACGTGTAAAAACATTATGGGGATGTTGTAATTATCCCCAAACTGAGCATTAGAAAGTTAAGTAATAATAATAATAATTAATAATAGCTAGCTGTTACAT
Source organism: Trachemys scripta elegans (assembly GCF_013100865.1). Taxonomy (NCBI): domain Eukaryota; kingdom Metazoa; phylum Chordata; order Testudines; family Emydidae; genus Trachemys; species Trachemys scripta. The sequence continues at coordinate 59,061,725 of NC_048300.1, read as the reverse complement.
AGCATTTTTCATCAGTAGATCTCAACACAGTTTACAAAGGAAATTTGTATCATAATCTCCATTTTATTGAGGGGCAGAGAGGTTAAAGCGACTCATCCAAGTATCACGGATCTGGTCAAGCACTCACCAGATTGCTGGTTCCTCAGATATTTTAAGCCTCTGGAGTCTAACAGAACCCAGACACTGTCAATCTCTTGGGGTCCTTAGACACACTTTCTGGGTGCAGATCCTCTATCTAGCATCCCATGCTGGGAGCAGCAACCACACAGTCCCCTGCCCAAGCCGTGGCACCAGTGCTGACTCCTCAGATTCCCCCATAGCTTAGATACACCCTTTCCCAGAAACCTACCAAAGGTGTGAGCCTTCTGGTTTACCTTTTCAAGGGGCCATGCAGTAGGTGTATCATATAACACACAGACACTTTGCACAGAGTTCTAACAAACTGTTAATCACACAAGAAATACATGGATCTATAAAAAATAGACCCTAAAAAATAAACCCTATAAAAAATAAACCCTAACTGAATTTCCCTGCCTCAGTTTCCTCACCACTCCAGGGCATTCTTTGGGCTTGCCTCAGAGACCATTGTACGATCCAGACCTTTCACTTGAGTATACGACTTGTATTCTGAAAAATAGAGTCTCATCTCCCTCGGTCAGCTTGCTTTTTCTTTGGCCTGGTCTACACTATGAGTTTAGGTCGAATTTAGCAGCGTTAAATTGAATTAACCCTGCACCCATCCACACAACGAAGCCATTTACTTCAAAATAAAGGGCTCTTAAAATCGATTTCTGTACTCCTCCCCAACGAGGGGAGTAGTGCCGAAATCGACATTGCCATTTCGAATTAGGGTTAGTGTGGCCGCAATTCGATGGTATTGGCCTCCGGGAGCTATCCCACAGTGCACCATTGTGACTGCTCTGGACAGCAATCTGAACTCGGATGCACTGGCCAGGTAGACAGGAAAAGCCCCGCGAACTTTTGAATTTCATTTCCTGTTTGCCCAGCATGGAAAGGACAGGTGACCACGCAGAGCTCATCACCACAGGTAACCATGCAGGCCAATAATCGAAAAAGAGCACCAGTATGGACCGTACAGGAGGTACTGGATCTGATCGCTATATGGGGAGAGGATTCCGTGCTAGCAGAACTACGTTCCAAAAGATGAAATGCCAAAACTTTTGAAAAAATCTACAAGGGCATGATGGAGAGAGGCCACAATAGGGATTCATATCAGTGCCGCGTGAAAGTTAAGGAGCTCAGACAAGCCTATCAAAAAAAAAAGGAGGCAAACAGCCGCTCTGGGTCAGGGCCGCAGACATGCCGCTTCTACGCTGAGCTGCATGCAATTCTAGGGGGGGCTGCCACCACTACCCCACCTCTGACCGTGGATTCTGAGCAGGGGGTAATCTCAGCCATGCCTGAGGATTCTGCGGACGGGGAAGATGATGAGGATGAGGATGACGATGACAATGAGATTGCGGAGAGCTCTGTTCTCCCAACAGCCAGGATCTTTTTCTCAGCCTGACTGAAGTACCCTCCCAACCCCCAGACAATGAGGCCATGGAAGGGACCTCCGGTGAGTGTACCTTTGTAAATATAAAACATGGTTTTAAAGCAAGCGTTTTTTAATGATTAATTTGCCCTGAAGGGATGCATTCGTGGCCAGTACAGCTACTGGAAAAGTCTGTTAACGTGTCTGGGGATGGAGCAGAAATCCTCCAGGGACATCTCCATGAAGCTCTCCTGGAGGTACTCCAAAAGCCTTTCCAGAAGGTTTCTGGGCAGTGCAGCCTTATTCCGTCCTCCATGGTAGGACACTTGACCATGCCATGCTAGTAGCAAGTAATCTGGTATCATTGCATGACAAAGCCTGGCAGCGTATGATCCCGGTGTTTGCTGGCATTCAAGCAACATCTGTTCTTTATCTCGCTGTGTTATCCTCAGAGTGATATCGTTCATGGTAACCTGGTTGAAATATGGGAATTTAATTAAGGGGACAGAGGTGGCCGTTCCTACTGGGCTGTTTGCCTGTGGCTGAAAAGAAATCCTTCCCTGCAGTTAGCCAAGCTGGAGGGAAGGAGGGATTGGTGCTGAGCTTTTCGCGTTTGGCTAGCAGGGATCTTCCCTGATACCAGCCATGCGGTGGGGGGAGGGATAAAGCGATCATCCCAGAGAATTGGATGGGGCGGGGGGGGGTTAGTTTGGTTTCTGCTGCTGCACGTTAACAGGAAAACCACAGCACTCAACGGGCTTTGCTTGGTATGTGGGAAAAGAGGGCGCTGCTTTTAGGAAGGCTGCAGAAGCCGAAAGACAATGGCTTACCATGGCCACATGCAAGCCGAATTCTGTTGCTCGGACCTGCGTCTGTGATCTCTAACTCCAAAGCCGCAGGCACTCAATATTAAGATGCAAAATGCGACCTTGTACTGAAATCACATGTGCTATGTAATGTGAATAGTGTTGTTCACTGTGAAAGAGTATAAGCACTGTGCTGTAAAATGTATCTTTTTAAATACTTCTCTCCCTTTTTTCCCTCCCTCCTGCAGCTGCAAATTTTTCAAGCTTTCCTCCTCCGTCCCGAAGGCTGTCTCAGATAAGGCGGCGAAAAAAAAGGACGCGAGACGAAATGTTCTCTGAAATCATGGAATCGACCTGCAACGAAAGAGCTCATCTGAATGAGTGGAAGGACATGGTATCAAAGTACAGGAAAGATCCCAGTGAATGTGAGGAGAGGAGAGACGCTCGAGATGAGAGGTGGCGGCAGGAAGATCAGAGGAGGCAGGATGCAATGCTGGGGCTGCTGCGTGAGCAAATGGACATGCTCCTGCGTCTGGTGGAACTTCAGGAACCGCAGCAGGATCACAGAGTGCCGCTACAGCTCCTGTATAACCACCCTCCCCCCTCATCATGTTCCAGGGCCTCCTCACCCAGATGTGTAAGAACGCGGGGCGGGGGGGAGAGAGCACCCTCCCACTCCACCCCAGTGGACAGCCCAAGCAAAAAGGCTGTCATTATTTTAAACTTTTTTAGTGGCCTTTTCCTTCCCTCCTATCCTCCTCCCAAACCCCACCCGGGCTACCTGGTCAGTTCTCTCCCTCTTTTTATAATCAATTAATAAAGAATACATGATTTTTAAATGATAGTCACTTTATTTCCTTTGAAAGTAAGCTGTGATCGAAGGGGGAAGGTGGGTTCCTTACAGAGAATGAGTCAATAAAGGGGGTGGGTTTTCATCAAGGAGAAACAAACAGAACTTTCACACGGTAGCCTGGCCAGTCATGAAACCGGTTTTCAAAGCTTCTCTGATGTGCAGCGCTTCCTGATGTGCTCTTCTAATCGCCCTGGTGTCTGGCTGCGCTTAATCAGCGGCCAGATGATTTGCCTCAGCCTCCCACCCCACCCTAAAGGTCTCCCCCTTACTTTCACAGAGATTGTGGAGCACACAGCAAGCAGCAATAACAATGGGAATATTGGTTTGGCTAAGGTCTGAACCAGTGAGTAACGTGCGCCCGTGACCCTTTAAACAGCCAAATGCACATTCAACCATCATTCTGCACTTGCTCAGTCTGAAGTTGAACAGCTCCTGACTACTGTCCAGGCTGCCTGTGTATGGCTTCATGAGCCATGGCATTAAGGGGTAGGCTGGGTCCCCAAGGATAACTATAGGCATTTCTGCATCCCCGACGGTTATTTTCTGGTCTGGGAAGTAAATCCCTTGCTGCAGCCGTTTAAACAGATTAGTGTTCCTGAAGACGCGAGCGTCATGAATCCTTCCCGGCCAGCCCATGTTGATGTTGGTGAAACGTCCCTTGTGATCCACCAGTGCTTGCAGCACCATTGAAAAGTACCCCTTGTGGTTTATGTACTGGCTGCCCTGGTGCTCCGGTGCCAAGATAGGGATATGGGTTCCATCTATCACCCCACCACAGTTAGGGAATCCCATTGCAGCAAAGCCATCCACTATGACCTGCACATTTCCCAGAGTCACTACCTTTCGTAGCAGCAGCTCAATGATTGCTTTGGCTACTTGCATCACAGCAGCCCCCACAGTAGATTTGCCCACTCCAAATTGATTCCCGACTGACCGGTAGCTGTCTGGCATTGCAAGCTTCCACAGGGCTACCGCCACTCGCTTTGCAACTGTGAGGGCTGCTCTCATCTTGGTATTCTGGCGCTTCAGGGCAGGGGAAAGCAAGTCACAAAATTCCATGAAAGTGCCCTTAGGCATGCGAAAGTTTCACAGCCACTGGGAATCATCCCAGACCTGCAACACTATGTGGTCCCACCAGTCTGTGCTTGTTTCCCGGGCCCAGAATCAGTGTTCTATGGCTAGAACCTGCCCCATTAACAACATGATCTCCAAAGTTCCAGGGCTCACGGTTTGAGAGAATTCTGTGTCCATGTCCATGTCCTCATCACTCTTATTGCCGCACTGTCGTCACCGCCTCCTCCTCGCCTGGTTTTTCTTATCCTGATTCAGCATAAACTGCACAATAATGCGCGAGGTGTTTACAATGTTCATGACTGCTGTCTTGAGCTGAGCGGGCTCCATGCTTGACGTGGTATGGCGTCTGCAGTGTTCAACCAGGAAAAAAGGCGCGAAACGGTTGTCTGCCGTTGCTTTCTGGAGGGAGAGGTGAGGCTGTACCCATAACCACCAGTGACAATGTTTTTTGCCCCATCAGGCATTGGGATCTCAACCCAGAATTCCAATGGGCGGGGGAGACTGCGGGAACTATGGGATAGCTATGCGATAGCTACGCACAGTGCAACGCTCCGGAAGTCGACGCTAGCTTCAGTACATGGACCCACACAGCTGAATTAATGTGCTTAGTGTGGCCGCATGCACTCTATTTTATAAAATCGGTTACCAAAAATCGAATTCTGTAAATTCGGAGTAATCCCGTAGTGTAGACATACCCTTAGCTTGGCTAGTCCAACCCCTTTCTTCCTCTTGCCCAAACTTCTGGCTTGTCTTCCTCAGTCCTCCCCCATAAGTCCTTTTTAAATCCGTTTTTTGTCATGTCTGTTACTTTGTCTTCTTTGCGAATTTTCTATTCTCCCAATGCCAACCCCTTGCAGAGGGAAGGGGAAATAAGTCATTTCCCTTAGGATGCAGTTACTCTTTAGCATAACTATTGTATGGTCAAAGCACATTCATAAAGTTCAGTACTCTACATTGTCCCCAATCTGGTGTGTACCTGCTACAGGTCCTGTCCAGGATGGTGGATAGCACATTTACATAGGCCATTCAGTGATACAGCAAGAAACCCGAAGAGAATTCTACCAGGTGATATTTCCAATGATACAAAGATCTGTACTATGAACTTCGTGTAATTTTAAAAATAACTTTTAAGGACAGATTCCCCAGTATGGGCACCAAAGCCAGAGTGCACCAGCCAGTTATTATGCATCACTAAAGTAATGCAAACAGGCAAAGCATATTGGTGAATCTGGCTCTTAATTTGCAATTGTCTTATTGGTTTAGAGTGCTGTGTGAGTTAGACTGGTGCTTTATAGATGGAGAGCCCACTCTGAGCCCCAATGTTGTTTAGGAGCTCATAACTATGTTTCTGCCACAGCTTTCCTGGCAATGTTGCCTCAGTGTGCAGGGGTGCTCAAGCTGCAATGCCAAGAAGAAACTTTCAAGCACTGATGCCCAAGCTAGTATACAGCCACAGGATCTTTAAAGAGAAGTGACATTTGGATCAGTTAAATTGTGAGCAAGAACTCTTGACGTGTTCTATTTCCTGCATACCGGTCACTGCAACCAATAAAATTGTTGCATTCAAATTAGCTGTAGAGGAAAGATGGTGACTGGTTGAGTTACCTCTGATGTCAGAATGGCCCTACATAAAGAGTTACCCAAACTGTTGACCTGAGCCTGTCTGTAGCCTATATAATCATGATTAGATTCATAGCTTTAATAATGTAGCATAATTGCAATTTAATTTCTCAAAACGTAGCCTATATATAAGATTTCAATTAATGTTAATTAGACAAAAGTATGAGGTATTTGTGTTACTCCATTGTTAAGATAGTTCAAGACAAAGAAAAGACACAGAATGATAAAATTCTTAAAGGATCCAGTTTTACTCTGTAAGTTATGAACTAATTACCAGATTTACATGTACTCAAAAAACAAGTGCTGTAAAGTCTGGAGAGGATATGCTGTATTTATCATACAACATAGAAAGGTTGAATCCATCCCTGCTTTAAATGCAAACCAGAAAAACCTTAACTATGGAATTGCAACCAGCACCTCCATAATAAACTATATTAAAATTACCTTATATTGGTAATCATAATACTAATACTTTTCACTTACATAGCACTTTTCATCCTTTACAATAGTGGGGGGGGGTCAGTATCATTATTCCCATTTCACAGATGGAGAAACTGAGGCACACAGAGCCCAAGGTGGTCACTTATTTGGGATCACACATCAAGTCTATGTGAGAAATACAATCCGTCTCCTGACCTGCAGTTCAAACACTTAAATGCTAGAACCTCCCATTTTTTTTGTAGAGCTAGAGTGCTCTAAACTTGTAACTGCTTATTTTAAAAATGTATTTTACTCTTCTGTTTATGTTGCTTTACTTTTTGCAATTTGTTCAGCTCAGACAAGAAAGACTAGTCAGTTTTACTTCTTCAATGTCAGTTTAAGGTGGGTTTTTTTATGTGCGGTGTGTTGTGTCTGCCATACATATAGGAAAAATATGTATTTTCAGTCTAGATTATTTTTATTTTACATCAAGGAAAATAAAGAAAAATTATAAAGTGCCCAGGAAAATGAAAGCAAAGTCTCTCTCTCTCACTTTGTAAAATACACTATCTCCTCAGCCCTGCTCCCAATAGACAAGCAGGCAATCTTTAATCTTAAGAATGCAATATGCAGAAAACAAAATCATAACTATAGACACCACAAATCATTTGTACAATGCTGCACATTCAGTAGCAAATACATTAATATTTATTTGTTAACAACAAATTCTGTTCACTGGAATTGAAAATTAACAGTTATTTCTCAGAAATATCTGTTGTGGTGTTAGATTTGTATAGGTTTGTCCTTACATCGCCTATATTTGGCAGAATTTGGGGTACGGAGTGGGGAAAGTTTTGAGGATGACGGATGGTCCAATGCCCCTGTCAGAGAGCAACGAAACTCACAGGGGGACGGAGAAAGGAAGGGACCCTGTAGGTGCAAACCGAACCGTGCGGAACAACGAGTCCCCAGACACACATACGGGGTCATTAAAACCTTGCTAAGCAGTGGGGCGTGTTGGGGGGAGGGGGGAGGTCTGGGCTGGAGCACGAGCGACCCGAGGCAGACAAAGACCCTGGGTCTTGCGGGAAATAGTTCAGGGATCGATGAGAGACAGAGTCGGGCACCCCCGGGAGCGAACCGGCCCCGGCCCCGGCCCCGCTCGGGCACTGAGCGGGCAGCGGGCACCAGCCCAAGGTCACACACGGGGCGGGGCTCCGGACGCAGAACCCAGGAGTCCGGGCCCGCAGACCCGCCTCTCAGTCACGAGCCCGCGGGCGGCGGCGGCGGGGGTTGAGCGGGGGATGCCCGGGCTGGATTTCAGATGGGGGGAACCTCCCGGGACAAGGCGGCTCCGCTCCCACTTCCGGGTTCCCGCTCCTCGCGCATGCGCCACCCGCCAACCCTCACCCCGTCTCTCAGGCCGAGGTCCATCTTCCCGGGCCGTACCACCTCGTACATGTGGTGGGAGGGAGGCCTCTCTAGATACTTCTGTTGCCCCCGCTGCCCCTGAACCTTCTGAGGCCGGTTGCGACTCGTTACTCCCGGCTATCGGCTCCCTTAGCAGTTACCGTCTCCTGGCCCTCGCCCCTGCTCTATTCCAACCTCCCCCACTGGAGGAGGATGGTACGCGCCACTCCCACCTGAGCCAGCGGCCGGGCGATACCATCCCGCGCACCACGGGGAGAGGAGCAGGGGCTATTGTTGGGTCAGGGGGTGCGTGCGGCTCGAGGCAAGAGTAGGTTCGTCACAGCCGCCGCGGAGAGGGAGGGGCGCCGCCCGGAGCCCAGAGTCCCCCCAGGCCTCGCCGGGCGCGGCTGCTACTCCCCTTCCGTCCCCTGAGCTACCGCCGCAGTGGTAGCGCCCGGCTCCAGCTGACCGGCCTGGAATCCCGGCTCCCAGCCCCGGACCCTCCGCTCCCAGCGACCCCCCGCCCCGGCGACGCGGCCCCGCCGGAGACTCGGCCCTGCCATGGGAGACGCCGGCAGCGAGCGCAGCAAGGCGCCCAGCCTGCCGCCCCGGTGCCCCTGCGGATTCTGGGGGTGAGTGCGGCCCGGGAGGGGGCCGGGCGGGGTGAGGCCCGGAGGAGGCGGCCGGGCTGGGGGCTGGGCTACACCGTGGGGCTGGGCAGGAGCAGAGCCGGGCCTGGTGGCTAAGGCCAGGGACGGCGAGCCAGGTTGGGGCCGGGATTACTGGTCTCCCCTCGGGCCTGTCACGAAGGCTGAGCCACCCCCCTTCCCCCATCCCAGCCTGGATTGCTTCAGGGCAGTGGCGTGTGGCCCCTGCTGTGCGGCGGGGGGGCTTCCCTGTCAGAGGGGCCCCTCCCCCAGGCATGTGACTGTATTTGCTGCATCACAGAGGGGGTGGCAGGCTCCTGATTTACAAGTACAAGTGGCTTAGTAGGGGTGGCGACAGCAGCTAAATCATCCCAAAATATCCCGTCTGTATTCTCGTTTCAAGATATTGAATAGCTCTCTGTAGTGGGGTGCCCATCTGTGTGTGTTTGTGGCTTGTATTAGTTATCACATTATTATTCAGTCATCCCCATGTGTTACTGCCTCCCCACTCCCCCCACAGCTTTGAGACCTTTGTGTGGCCTCCCCCCATGGCCTTTAGAAAGTGTAGAGAATTTCCTGAAGGGAGCAGCTTCAATGCCTCTCTCTGCCCATCCCTCCAGATGTTCAATTTAATTGAAATTGACACACCTTGTTTCTGAGCCCCCAGGTGGAATAATAGTGGCATCAGCAAAGCGGCAGACAGGCAACTTTCTTGAATTCTTTCAAGAATTTCAGCCTTTCATAGGTATGGCTAGCATGTAACTTAGGTCCCCTTTCAGTCTGTCATGTTTTAGGTCTGTAAAGAGCCATATACAGCCATGTATATATGAATAGCAATAAAGAAGGTGTCCTGTTGCCACTTTATAAAACCTTCCCAGCAGGCCTCATGCTAGAGATGGTCCATGTCATCTGCTGGCTAATCCTGTTTTTTAGAGGGAAAAGTCATTCCTCTGTGCTGGAGGAAAAAAACATAACTGCCCATTTGATTCTTTTTTCACTCTCCAGGGCCATGCCTGGTAATGATGTTTCCATTATTGGTTTTTAGCAGATATATTGTGGCATATGGAATGTGCTGGCTGAGACATGGACAAAAAGTGTCTTTAATATGTGTGGTGAAGATGTAGATCCCTAAAGTTCTTATTTATGGAGTGTTCAAAGGGTATGCAACTGGGTAGAGGTGTGGGAGTCCACCTGAGATTTATACCTGTCTATGACTGTACCTTCTTGGGATTTATATAATATGATTTAAGATACTCTGGAGGAGTGGAAGGATGCATATTAAGAGTGATTTAGAGCTGTCACTATTCAATAGGCTACCTTTGATTTTATTGGAATGGCAGAATTCTAAATTAAATCCCATTTGTGAGTTATGATACAAGTCTGAACTTTGACAAATACGATGGTTCCATTGGGAGTGAACTTACAAGGCATATTGTAAATATACAGTAAATTTTTACTTTATTTTTGATTTACTAGGCCCCTGTATTTATGCCTCATGCTTTCTATAACATGACTAAAAAAGAGTTGCTACTATTTCCATTATGATGCGCCGGCTTCTGTGATCAATGATGATGTACAAAGGCACTGAAGGAGTTATGACAACTTCAGCTCACAGCTCTTTTCATGCTGAACTTTGTATTGAGTTCAGTGTCCTATGTTTGTGACATCAATGTATTGTAAAATCTGGTGCCTCAAATGGTGAAATGAGGTTATGAAGAAAATGGCCCTTCAAAGATGCTGCCTATATAGGGATGGATATTTCTCCCCATCACATAAACACCCATCGCAATTGGGACTAATTTGCCCCCTTTTGAAGGAATGTAATTCCAGCAGTGATTCCTCCAAGGTAGGGCTGAAGTACATGGCTGTGGAACTGTATGAAAAAGTTCACCTTCTCTACCTGTAGTGTTGCTAAACAGAGTTTGACAGAACGTGAAACTGAATCTGACACCTTTCCAGAACACACACATACTTTATCAGAGGGAAAAGAAAAAGATTGTTTTATCAGAGGCCGACATTGTTAAGCGTCCTGTGGAGTGGCTGGCTTGTGTACATGTGTAGTTCTGATCTCTGAAGATACACGTGTCCTCATTTTCTTTGTCCTTGTTTACACTAGAAATGGTTTGCTGGTAGAGCTCTACTGCTGTAGCTATGCTGGCAAGTCCTCCTAGTGGAAATGTATCAGAGGGGTAGCCGGGTTAGTCTGAATCTGTAAAAAGCAACAGAGGGTCCTGTGGCACCTTTAAGACTAACAGAAGTATTGGGAGCATAAGCTTTCATGGATAAGAACCTCACTTCTTCAGATGGAAATGCAGCTTATCACCAGCCTTGGGAGGAATCTTGATCCTTGTACTAGCGGACAGGCAGTAAGTACTGAACATCGCACTCTTTTCTCTCAGAAATCTCTGGCTGTTCAATGTTCCCTGTTCTCCACTAGTCTAATTATCAAGATTTCTCTCAAGGCAGCCCTTGATCCTGAATCACACTTGCGGTAGAACAATGTACACTAAGCCAATGGGCTAGTCTGCACTCCAGGAAGTTGGTCTTGGCTAAATATGAAAAGGTTGTAATTATTTTCATGTGGTGAAACCTAGAAGTTCTGTGTAATGTTTAGTACTAGCTTTGCCTAAAGTGAATGTTCTCTACAGTAATCCACAAACATTTGGCATGGTAAGAAAAATGTGAAAAGGAGCATTACAAATAAAGTAGGCCTTTCATGTAAAAATACTTACAGTTGGTCCTAGCTCTAAAATCTGTCTTTAGGTGAACTTTGATGTCAGGAGTTCAGGAAACACACATTTTAAAAAGTGATGTACGAGCGGGGAGGGAGGGAGGATTCCATATTTTGTTGCTGCTTTCTGATGCATAAAAGTCTGAAGAGTTTTTAAAAAACTTTTGCTTGTTTTTATATTAGAAATTGGGTCCTGTCTAGGCTGGAAGACTCTGTGGTGGTGTACTGGATGTTTACTAGAAAACTAGTAAAATGGTGATGATACAAAAGACTGCAAACTGAACAACCAAGGGGGAAGGGATTTTTTGTCAGACTACATGTAAAACTTTCTTTAAACATCTATTTTAAGGTCAATGATTAACTTCATTTATAAATGTTAATCTTTGTTAAAGCTCACAGTAACAATCCCTGAAAGCTCCCAGCGGCCTTCTAGCAAGACCAGACTTGACATTCCTTTTTTCTAAGGGGGAAAAACAAAAAATACCTTTCAGTTATTCTTTATGCATCATTTAATAATAATAATAATAAAAAAGGAACAATCCCTTTAAATCCTTTAGGTCAAATGGAGCATTGGGTTGAACATTACATTTTAATAAATCATTTCAGGTATCCAAACAGACAGCCTAAATCTGCAAACCTAGTCTATAATAATCTCTTAGAACTTCATTTACAAAAGAATTTATGCTTCCAATATCTTCAAAATACCTTCACTATTCTTTCCTCACATTATTATAGCATGTCATAAACTTTGTCGAGTTTCAGGCAGTGTGAGCATTGCAACATACATTTGGGGTTTCAGTTGTACTGGACTTCTTACGTTCTTTCAATTGCTTTTTGGAATCCCAGACTACACGTTGCATTGGTTATTTTCTTTTAGAGTTGCAGATTTCAGAAACATATATCTTATGCCATACGTACTCCAGTCAAGCCATTTTTCTTGGTACCTAGAGCTGTTTTGCTCAAATTTAGGACCCAATCCTGTTCTGGATATCATGTGGGCAGATCCCCATTGACTTTGGAAGGGCTTTCTCTACACAAGCACAGGAATCCATTTGTGCAGAGCTCATTGCAGGACTGGGACCTCTGTGATTAAGCAGTCACATGCATGGGTTAATATTATAAGCTGAAATACCAGTTGGACTTCTAGGAGTTGATTGGGGGGAAGGGAGAGGTCAAAGAAATAACTTGACAACTTTAGTTGTGTTCTAGTGAATGTTTTTATTTCCTCTAAAGAACATACCAACATTGAAGATATTGTAGGCAATGCCTTAGAACCAGAAAAGAAGGAAATATGTTAATAAGCATAAAACAAATGAATTCCATTCTTGAAATGGTGGCTGCCAGCAGGAAGTTGATTGAAAACACAGTATGATTAGTTTCATCCCATCTTATTTCTGGCAACTTATAAGATACTGTACTCCGCCAAAGCTGATGGCAATACTGCTTTGAGAACAGGCCAGCAGGAGTTCTGTAGGATGTTACCACTTATCCTGCCTCTCACTGACACTGCCTGCATCCTATACATGACAACACATTCAACTCCAAACTTTCTAGTGTCCTGGGAGAATCCAGAGCTTACTTCTGAATCTGAATCTTCTTGTTGTTAAAAGAAGAACAGGAGTACTTGTGGCACCTTAGAGACTAACAAATTTATTAGAGCATAAGCTTTCGTGGACTACAGCCCACTTCTTCGGATGCATATAGAATGGAACATATATTGAGGAGATATATATACACACATACAGAGAGCATAAACAGGTGGGAGTTGTCTTAC
>NC_048300.1:58913498-59048770 GCF_013100865.1 Trachemys scripta elegans | reverse complement strand
TTTCTCTTAATTAATTGGCCTCTCAGAGTTGGTAAGACAACTCCCACCTGTTTATGCTCTCTGTATGTGTGTATATATATCTCCTCAATATATGTTCCATTCTATATGCATCCGAAGAAGTGGGCTGTAGTCCACGAAAGCTTATGCTCTAATAAATTTGTTAGTCTCTAAGGTGCCACAAGTACTCCTGTTCTTCTTTTTGCGGATACAGACTAACACGGCTGTAACTCTGAAACCTTCTTGTTGTTAGTACATTACCATGCTGCTTCCACATTCACCTGGCCCTTTTGATGATTGTCTAATATACTATGAAGCAGTTGATCAGCAGAATATAAATTGCAGTTATATGATTAATTTTTGACTATGGATCACTGAAGCATTCCTTTTTTCTAATCAAATAAGTTTTCTTTTATTTAAAAAAAGAAAATCCTTTGATTTTAACAAAGCTCTCTCTAGCCAGTGTTTAACTTTGAGATTGAAGCTTTTTTTTTTCTCTTCTCTCTCCAAGGACCCTGGGTGATCTTTTTAAAAACCACCTCCTAATTTCAGGAGTCCACACCTGTCCCCATCCTTACCTAACTAAAGGTGCCTTTGTAAGCTTCATTTTGTTTTAACTGGTACCAGAACACCACATCCTTGCCGCCTAAACCAGGCTTGAATAGACAGACCATAGTAGAAATATACACCTTTCTGTGAAAATGCTTTTTCACTGGGACAAAGATGGTGCAATGGATTAGTGATGTCTTTCCTATCTGGGGCCTCAAGTTCTGAAGCAAGCCATTTAGAGAATGAATTGTTGATTTGTTCTAGTTCACATCAGAACTACCATACAGCTTGTTACAATTTGCGTTGACTGGAGTCTACAATAAAGACTGGACTAGAATGGCAGTGAATACTGTAGGTCGAAGCTGAGGTGCATTGGAGTAGCTGCGGGTGGATGGTGATGCTGTGGGTCAGAATTGAGGTGTATTGACACAGCTGTGGCAAGGAAGCCTACTTTAGGTCTAGCTCTAACCAAAACTGTTGTTTCCTCACACTAAATGGGGTGAATTGATTTAAATCCATAGTAACATATAAAAGCTTAAAAATCACTGCCTTTAATCACTGGTCTTTGTTTTTTTTTTTACTTAAGTGAAAACTCATTCTCTGATAGGAGAGCCAAAATATAATTTTGAAAGAAAGGAGACAGCTTATTTTATTACAAAGGTTTATGGGGCATCTATCAGGGGGCCCTTTACAAGGCTTAAACTGGGTAATTAACATGGTTTGAGTTAGTGGTTATGATCTGGTTTTGTGTTTGTGTGTATGTTAGTGTGACAAATACTTGAATACATTCAAGTATTTGTCACACTAACATACACACAAACTAACATACACACATCTAGTCTGGTTTACTAGATATGAACTCATTAACACTGATCTCTTAGTATCTCCACATGAGTGTTTCAAAGCACTTTATAAATAAGGCCTTACAACAGTTGTTGGGAGCTAGATATTCACTTTTGTTCTTTGATTTCCGTCCATTGGCTCAGCAGGAACGATGGGGCTGAATTAAGTCTTTCCACCACTTTCTGTCTTGCACCAGCTTCATGAGTTTGTAATTAGGTATTATATTGAATTGGCGGAAGCCTGTAAGAGAATAGGTTGATCCACTGGACTACCAGGAAGTACAGAGAGTAAGTAAGGATGACAAAGACACTTTAGAGAAATTAAAATTCTTTGCATCAGGTTTCATCATAGAAGATATTGAAAATGATCAGAGACATGTGAATTTTTCAATATGAGGGGAAAATGAAACAGTTTGGGATTCTTTTATCATGTTCTCCCTTTGAACTAGAGTTATATAAAATAATGAATAATATAGAGCAAGTAAGTCAGATGCAAGGGACATCCATTTAAATCAAAAGATAGTAAATTTAAAATTGATAAAAGTAGATAATTTTGAATACAGCATACAACCTGTGGAATTCTTGCCACAAGGTTATCAACTTAAGGACTGAAGCTAAACTATTTCACAAGTACATTTGTTGCTGAAGTTGAGCCATTGAAGTGGAAATTGCTGGCCTATCACATAGAGCCATATTTTGTTGAAGTAGTAAACCAGCTTTCTCTACAGAAACCTCTTCTTTATGGATATAGGAAATAACTTCTTCATTTGAACTAGTAAGTTCAGAATTGGAGAAACAAAAATGAGTAGACAAAGCAAAAATGTTGAATTTGCTATTCTAAAAAATTAACAAAAATCAGATGGCATATGGAAAATATCTGGTTTAAGAAAACCCATCGGTATGCTTGGTGAATTAGAGATCTGTTCATCTCTCCAGTTAAGCAAGGGGGTGAAAAATCCAGTCACCTAAACCATGAATTTCTCCATAATACAAGCTTTCATATAGAAAAAATTGTTGCAAAGATAATCTTCTGAATGTAAACTGACAAGGAGCAAGTCATTTTCACTCTACTAGTTGGTGAAGCTTGGAGCAGTTTGAGAGAACTGAAGTCATTTGTCCTAGACCACCTACAGTCTCTTATTAGCTTCTGAACGGTATGTGTCTTGTATTTTTTTTCAAACTGTAGTAAGCTGAAAGTATTGTGACTTGAATAATGCTAACATTTGCTCCATAGTCAGAAGTACAAAATGTTTTTTTATACTGTTTAATAAAATAGACTGTATAATATGTATCACTCAAGAACCTGACACTGGTTTTGTGCTGTAGATATGTCATGTTTTAAATATTGATTCAATTGACTTAATAGGAGGTGTTTTTCAGTTCATTTTAAATTATTCTAACATCTTATAATGAATATAGTCCATGAGACAAAGGGTTGTCAGTGTACATCTCAGTTTTAAGTAAGCATAACTTTCATAATTAAAAGGGATATTTAAGTTTATCTTCATGCTAACACCAAACTCTCGCAAAAGTTTATATAAACTGTTCTGAACGTGGAGCTCAAAGGATCCTAGAATCATGGATTCTAATACTACATCCTTGAAGTAATGAAAAGTGGAGACTTAAAAGCTAATTCTTCCTTCAGTCATGTCATCCTTTTGACAAAGGAAGGAGTTAGCCATAGAACATACAACTTCCGCTAGTGTCATGAAATGAGTCGGTTACATATTTTAATTGAGGAGCTTGGTTTTGATTTGAATACTTTGACTGACATGGCATCGAAATTTCTCTCAGAATTAAGAATGGCTTTGAAATTAGATTACTTTATCTACAAATAAATGCAAGTCTATTTTGGCAACACTTAAGTGCATATATCAGAGATGGATGTACTATGTTTTCATAAGAAAACAGTCCTTTTTTCTGTTTATATTCTGAGCCTGAAGCTGCAGCGTGATTGTCTCCTGTCCTCTCAAATTTAGCATTTTTTTGAAGATGGATTAGTTAACTGTAAAATAAGTACATTGGCGTACTTATCCTGCAGATGTCTTAGGAGAATGGCATGCAGTGAATAGAAGTATATAATGTTGATTGTGATCATGTGATGAGATCCTCTTTTGGATCTCAGGAAGAAGCCATGTGTTCAGATAATCTGTGGACAAGTGAACTAGTCTGACTTGTCGCCCCCACTCCCCCTTTTTTAAAAAAGAAAATGGCACCCCTCCCACTTGTCTTACTCAAATGACTAAGAGGATATTCTTTTTCCTGTCAGTGCAGTATGGGCAGGGGTTACTGATAAAGAGGCCTCTTATGATTTTTAGAAGAAATTGTAAATGGGATGTGTGATTGTGGGGTGACAGTTGGCTTCTCCAGATGCGAAACATTCTAAAAGGTCCAGGTCTGAGTATTTCCTGATCTATTATTTATAAAACAAAATGACCCGCAGGGGCCTGAGAGAATATGTGGGCAAATATAGATGGAGACATTGCCAGTGACAAATGCAAAATGATTCTGAAAATGAAGCCTCTGTGTGGATGACTAGCACCTTATGATTTCAGGTAGAGGTTTATCTTAGGTGCCAGAGCTGACAGTGGTATCTAGTAGAACTTGGGTAGTGTCTGGAGACTCATGCAAAAACAGCCAACTACTACTTCAGATTTTAAAGAGATACCATCATATTAAAAAAATCATATGGCCAGATTCTGCATTCATTGAAGTCATTGGGAATCATAGGTACACAAGAAATGTAGGATTGGTTCCATATATTATAAACAGTCCTTTAGCTGTGTTACAGATTATGCCTTAAATGAAGAGTTTTCAAATGTTCGTAGCAGGGAACGCTATCATAATGGAGAGTACAAATTGACTTAGATGCTACCTCTTCCATTCACAATTGTGTGTACCACCATCGCTTTTCTCACTGGCAATTGAATAACATCCCTGTGGCAACTACAGCACCTGTGAACATGGAAGAGTATGTTAGAAAAGTATTTAATTATTTTTTAGTTCCAGCAAGTATTCTGTGGGCTCCTGGTGTTCTGACAGTCCACAGTTTGGGAACCCCACTGCCTTAGGTTATTAAAACAGAATCATAAGCATCCTGTTCACTTTTCGCTATTTATCCTGCTCACTTCTTGCATTCTCTTAACTTGAACACTGAAGATCAATGCAGGCAGTTAGGTTTCAAGTTCTCAGTGCTGTAGTATTTGGATTGTAAACGCTTCAGGGAAATATTTATTTGTTTTAAAAAGACTGTTTTTATTGGCATTTAAATAATTTTGAAAACATTTCTGTTGGACTTGGGTTTTATAAAAGCTTGTTTTTACAAAAAATGTATTTTGCCCAATTTGAATGGCTCTAAATAAATAAATTGATAAAAAAGGATAAAAAACACTTGTTCTATGCAGACTCTTCAGTAGAGAATAAATTGTACGCATGTTCATGTGTGCGTACTGTTTTTTTTTTTTAAAGCAGTTTTAAAAAGCAACCAGGCAAACTGATAAAAGGGCAGGTAGCATTGTTTGATGACTTTAGTAAGAAACTGATAGAACTCCTGAATTCCAGTTCCAGCTTTTAAACAGACATAATCTGTGACCTTGAATGAGCTGCTTAACATCTGTGCCTTGGTTTCGTCCTTTTAAAATGGGTATGTTTATCTGTCAGGCCACTAATGTTTGTAAAGCACTTTGAGATTCCTGAATGAAAATTGCTATAGAAGTTCAAGGTATCTTTTTATTTAAAAAAAGAAATAAGCAGTACTAGAGTGAGAGCAGTTAGAAAAAGACAGAATAGCTCTTTATCATAGAGAATCCAAAGTCCTGTCTCATTTGGCTTAATCACTAAAACAAGATCAGCTTTCACAATATGCACATATTACAGAGATTGGCCTTGTCACCATGACAGCAGTGTTTTGATCTCTAATTATATGCTGTTTGTGAAAGATGTCACAGAGTAAGTTACATATGTATTTTTAAAGTAGGTAAAGTTGTTTCGTGTTTCAGTTACAGAGGAGTCCCACAGTATTTGAAATTGTATTGTTATCCTAGTTGTTGATTAGATGCTATTTTGGTGCAAGATGTCATCAATATCATGCAGTCTAGCTTGTTGGAGAATCAATTATATGGTGTTTTTTTTTATATGTTACAAAAATCAGTTGCAGGTCATTGAAACACATTTTTAGCTTGAGAAGGGAGCTAAATCTTAGGCCTGATATATCTGATAACAGCTTGCAGGAGCAGGTGTTGATTTTAATGTTAGACAAAGTAATGCATTTTATTTTAAAAATGTGCTGGTGTTACTTTTTAGTGTGCATCAAGAATAGAAAAAATATAGCAGTGACAAAATTAGTTCACTGGGTTTTTAGGAGAACATTTTTTTTTTTTTTTTGGTCTGTTTTTTGTTTTTCTTTTTAACCCAGAAAATCTTAATACAGATTTGGCCCATCCTGGAAAACTTCATCCAGTCTTTACATCTGGGATGTTAAGTAATTTAAAAAACAAACAAACAATCCCCTGCTTATCCCACTCAGTTTCTAAAGCTGGACTCTGTGTGTGTTAACACACATGTTGATTTTATTAATGACTTTTGTTTTTTAATTGATAGCATTTTAACAATGGTTGGTACCAGAAAATAACTTTCTGATTTTAGTTTGGTACAGCTTTAATAGAGCATTCATCAGTTTTACATCCAGTGGTTTCCTTTTTAGAACTGATCTTGAGTTCATGCTAGCTACACTGAAAGAGCAAGAGTCTTTTTGAGCCATAAAAAGTTTGCTCCAATATCAGTGTTGGATCTTGTGTCAATCTTTGTTGTTCAAATTTTGTATAGGAAAATCTTGTGCTAGAAAAGTTTTGAAACCTATTCAGTCTCCTTCAGAAGACTGAAAAACTGGTCATTGCTTGGGGTTCCTGAAATCTTTCTCAAACATGGAATGAGTAGTTGGTTTTGGTATAATTAATGCAGGGCATTTATGATGGATCAAAATATGCTTAGTAGTCTCCCTATATGCTAACTTGTTATTTTTGAAAATCTTCCAGTCTTTTTGCTGAATAGTAGGGTTCTGCATTTAATACTTACGTACAAAATAAATGAAATTGCCTTAGAAATAATTCAGTTAATTTGATGTTTGCAAGATAACTTTCCAAGTCTCATAACTGCCTGTGGTAGGAAGATGGAATATTTTTTAATGCTTGTAATTTTTCCTAATAGCACGCTCCTCTGTTTGTTTAGATGGATGTTAGATATAGGCAGTGTGCCATTTTAATGCTTGCTAAACAATTCTTTTGTTTCTTTTGCAAGTACCGGTAGTTCCTATTGGTTGAATAGCTGTATCTCTTTTGGACACCAGGCCTATCTCTTTTTTTTAATTTTCAACCTGTGTACCACACCCACAAGTGTGTGTGTGCTGTAGAAACAGTAGGGATTTTTGTTCCCTTCTACATATATCACAAGAGGCTAGAGAGAGCTGCCAGGTGAAGAGTGAGCACTTCCTGTCCTGCCACAATGACTTGCAAGGACAGGTTCAAATAGTAAAAGGAAGAGAAAATGCAGTGTGTGTCATTGTACAGTAAACCACTCTGTGACTTCATTCTTTCAAAATAAATTAAAATATTTAAAATACCATCTCCTATTCTTATAACAATAACTCCAGATTCATGGGTTAGAAACTCAGTTGCCTGATGACATCTCATCTAAAAAAGTCAATCGGCTGAAGCTTTAGATACCATCCCTTACTGCTTTACATTAACAAAAATCCCTCTTCTGTTCTAGGATATCTTTTATATTTAAACTTCAGTCATTTACAGGTACATCTCTAATTTAAATTATACAGGGCCACCGAAAAACATTGGTATGGAAAGGAAATAACCACAAGTTCAAAAATAATAATAATAAAGTCTGCCAAATGGCATTGGGGTTATAGCTGAGCAGTTCTGGTATTAGTACCACCGCTTACACTGTGGGGTGGAGGTGCAGTGTTACGCCTTATGGCATGCATGCGCATATAAACAGGCAACTGAATTACTTGGATAGTATTGTAGTGAGAGGTCCTGTTGATGTCATAAAATCCTCTTTGGTGGCTCATAATTTTCTCTGTTTCCTATTATGGACTGAAAATTATTATGCCTTGTTTCAGACCCAAAACTGTATTTGGACAAACTTACACAAATATATATATAAAAGTTTTCCATTCTAAAGTGTTCACTCTCTTGTACTCTGGCAACTTGAATAGTTTCATTTTAAAAAATTCATATTCTATATTTATGGCCTTCAGTGTATACAACCTTTGCAGAGTTTGAAATAACACGTTTTTAAAAATGGTCACTGATTTTGGTTGCTTGTTCTTTAGAGCCCAGTTTAACACTGAAGGCCTAATTTCAAAGGTGCTTAGCATGCACAGCTCTCATTGACTTCAGTTGGAGTTGTGAATACTCAGCACTTTTGAAACTCAGATCTGAGATGTCTCAAGTTAAACATTCAAAATCCATGGTCTGTACTGACATTTTACCCTTTTAAATAAGCGCGTTCCTCTCTGGAAGTGTGCAACCAAACAATGTAAAGATGGACCAGTCAGGCTTTACCTAACAGGTCTGTCATGGCCCAGATGTTCCCTGCACTCCCCATCAATACCAGCACTCCTTGACTGTTATTTTTTGAATATGCAATCATTGCATACATCAAGTTCAAGAATACCTTGCCCTGGGGTTTTGCGACCTTGGGGATGTGCACAATTTGAAATAGAGGACCACAGGCATCCAGTGACAAGCCACCAGGCCCAACTAGTCCCCTCTGCCTTTGGAAAATAAAGGAGAACATGGTTTAGGACTCTATTTTCCCCCCTCCCCTCCATTTCGTACATACGTATCTGTTTCAAATGTTTACATTTTGGTGCTTGCGTGCCCAAAAAGTTGAACTGGTTCATTTAGTAATTCCTCCCCTAATGACCTGGTAGCGGTTGGCTCTACTAAAAACTGTGTGGGGCCTGGAGGAAAGATGCTCTTCTTTCTTTCTCTGGGCAACACTTTGACTTTAGTTTTGGGTACTTTGCTGGTACAGCAGCAGATTTTCTTTTTCTTAAAGAAAATGGAATGCAAGAAATAAATATTAGATCTCACCTGGGAGTAAAATCTAAGACCAGTAGAAATGTTTCCATTACTTTTAAAATGCCAAAAGAAATAGGAGAGACAAGGTAGGTAAGGTAATATCTTTATATATCCGGGTACCAACATGGTTACAACACCACAGCAAATAGAAATAATCTCTGAACAGTATTGTGGTACTATATGAGACCCTGAAGGGGAAATTGACTAGTCTCTTTTCTGCATCACTCAACTTGAATAGTGAAAGTAAATAAATAGCATAGTGAAAAGTAAACTATTAATAGAAGTATTTCACTTTTAATAATTTGTCCCTTATTCTTATCCTGAAATCACCTGGGCTTCTCACCTGAGTAAAGTTACTCACCTGCATAAGGGTTTGTAGCATTGGGCCCTATGACTGTGTGTCTGTCCTGGACTTGATTTCTGTGATTTAGTTTGGTCTGTCTCCCTGGTCAGCCCACTACTGAGCAAGACTCCCCTGTGATTTTTTTTTTTTTTATTTTTATTCAAATTTGGCTCTATCTGCTAGTGGAGTCTGGATTCTTAAATAGTTTTAATCACTTCTTTAAATTATTTTGACTGTTCTCATTTCTTACGACAAACCAATTAATATTTTTTTAAAAGGTATATTAATGACATCATATTTAAATTACTCAAAGCATTTTTTGTCTTGGAGAAAAAACTACCCTTAGATAACCTTTATCTCAAGGTAACTTATCCTGACCATCTGCCTTTAAGGTTTCAACAGCAGCACTGCAGAAACAGCAATTGATGAACCTAAATATATGTGTGTTTGAGTTAATTTTGCTATGGGAAGCTTAACCTTTGAATTTCCTAAATAGTATAAAGTTCACTTCTCAACCTTAATGTTGCATTAACATGATTTTTTTTACTGCATTTGTAATGGTGTCGGGTGGTAGGTCTGACTGCAGTCTGACAAGGTGCGAATGAAATTTTAACAAGCCCTTTGCTATTTTGATGCTTTTCTTCCTCACTGCTTGTTTTGTATGTGCTCTTGACTTGTGAACATCTAGACCATGTACACTTCTGTAAACCATATACCGTTTAAACAAAGCATGGGGGGGCGCCTGCGGAGGAGTGGTGAGAGAAAATGAAGAACTGAGCTTGTTTCCTTTTCTGGTTTTTGGGTCACTTGACTTGGGACCTGATTAGTTCTGTGAGAGTTTAGATAATATTCTGCAATGATGTATATTAAGATTTGCTTTTGAAATAGTGCAGTAATTGGAACCCTAAACTGGACAGAATTAGGCCAGATGAAGGCTTTAGGTATTTGCAGTGGGTGCTTTAAATCTACTGCTGCCTGACAGGCAGACACTAGTGGATTTTATTATAAGTTTCAACTTTATTTTTCAGAATTTTCAGCTCATGTAGCTGAAACGTCATTAAATTCTTGAAGCTGCTGACATTGGAAATTGATTTGGCTACCTTACTGGTACAGAGGTTTCTTTTTAATGATGTCACCTCAGTTTGCTGATTTGCTAATCAGTTTCTGGCTTTGGTTAAAATACCATTGTTGTAGGCTTTAATTTAGGGTACATAACTGGAGTTCAGCTGTAACTAGCTTTTATAACTGAAAATAGAAGATTTTGCAAGTTATGGAGAACCTTAATTTATTTATAATTACTGATCAAGGATCATCATTGCAAAAAAGAAATGACCTGTATGCAAGCTGTCATTGTTTAGATTGATTGGGTGTAATTGAGGATCATTATAATAATACATAAGAATGTTCATGTACAGTGATCAATTTTCAGGAAGAAAACAGCCATTTTTGTAAGAAGTTTCTGCAGCTGAGACCTAGTTTTGATGAAATGAGCCATTCTGATAGCATTTCTGTTGATATAGTTGTCATTTAAAAGAACATTCTGTGATCAGTTTTGGTTTTTAATTTTTTAAGTGTAAAACTTAAGGCATTTTAATCAGTAAGGCTTCAGTAAATGAATGTGCCATAAATACTTGTATTGTTGATGATTAACAGTTGTCTCTGTCTCAATCCTACCATGCAAAAATGGAGCACCAGAGGGTTAGGGCAGGGGTGGCCAGCCTGAGCCTGAGAAGGAGCCAGAATTTACCAATGTACATTGCCAAAGAGCCACAGTAATATATCAGCACCCCCCCCATCCGCTACCCCCCCCCCCCAGCGCCTTCCGCCCACTGGCAGCCCTGCCAACCAGTGCCTCCCCCACCCTCCCCATGCCTCCCGCTCGCCGCAGTCAGCTGTTTTGCAGTACACAGGAGGCTCTGGTGAGGAGGGGGGAGGAGCGAGGGCATGACAGGCCCCGGGGAAGGGGCAGGGGCCTTAGGGAAGGGGTGGAGTGGTGGCAGGACCTGGGGCAGAGCAGGGGGTTGAGCAGTGAGCACCCCACAGCACATTGGAAAGTTAGCATTTGTAGCTCCAGCCTCAGAATCCGTGCCTATGCAAGGAGCCACATATTAACCTCTGAAGAGCCACATGCAGCTCTGGAGCCAGTTTGGCCACCCCTAGGTTAGGGCTTGGGAGAGGGGGATGAAGATTGTATTAGCACTTACTAGCTGAATAATCAGTAAGGCTTTCCTTCCTCCTGCTGGGCCTTTCTGTCTGGTACCTATTTTGTACAATCATTTTGCTTGCTAGCTGGACAGACCACCTCACTTAACTGAAAATGTACATATTCATATCTGCATCTGACAGCATCATCTTGTTTCCATTAGTGCCATGTGGCACAATTTGTCACAGATCAGACTGTGGATATAAAAACATTCTCGTGGTTAAAGTTGTCTTTTGGGCAAGATATCATAGGCTGAGCTGGCAGCTCCACCTATAGTTAAAATTGTATTATGTACATATTGATTCTATCAGTGTTAAATGCAAACAATTTTGAAAACATGTAAACTTCCCCCCATAACAAGACTAAACCATCTCATGTAAAGTTCAAGCTGATGAAGACGCATTCAGGGGGACATTTGAGACAGGCTGAGATGTGGGATTGAATGGAGGGAAAAGAAACCACAGCCAATCTTCCTTCTAATCATAATTTTTATTAATATTTTTATGTAGCATCTAGTAAGTGTCAAAATGTTTCACAGAGACTGTCACTCATGGCCTAAAAATATAAGGAAGTTTTTAAGGCAAGCTTGTGATGGGCTAGTCATTCAGTTCAAAGAGATGAGTCATCACCAATGAAAGAATATCCTTTCCACTTCCTCCACCTTCTGCAGTTGTGGAGGTTTGAGGCAAGCAGGATAAAGAGAGGGCCGCAACTATGGGGAGTAGTGTGAGCAGGCGGAATAGTTGTTTTGAAGTGAGAGGCTGGAAACTACACGTTCAAGAGGATTTGATACTAATGTATTTGTTCAGCCGATGGGAATTGCAATCTTCAAGCTTTGGTGATAGCAAAACTGTGATTGACGTCGTTATTTAGATTTGATTTAATAGGATGCTATATGCTGAAAAGTTCTCAAAATATTCAACCAAGGGAACCCAGTTGTGTGTGAATGCTCTCTGTCCTCTACAGAATGGAGAAACAAACAACTTTGAAAAGTTATGGGCGAATTCCAGGTCTTGTCTGTTTAAACTTAAGTCATTATAACTGCTGCCTCCATTTAAAACGGACCATTATTTTGAAATAACTTTTTCTCTGATGCAGGAGAGATCCTTTAGTTTGCAACTCTAGCATATCGCAGATGATAGATTAGGTGGTTAAAAATCAATGGTTTCCCCTCTGTGCTAACAAAGTTCCATGTAGCTCAAATAATAGCATTCTGTATGAGGTAATAGAACAGGGGCTCATTTTTGTTTGTTACTGTTTATGATCACTCTGTGCATGGCTACAATGTCTTTGACTAGGATTTTCTTCACAAATGCATAAAAAAATTAATCTGATATAGGAGCCTTGTTCACTCTGCATGAAAATGGGCGTGATGTCCCACTTTGCCTTGATTGCCCCATGTGTGAATATTGGATGAAATAAGCATAGTAATTGGATTTAACCCCTCCATTCTCAATGAGGTAAAATAAGTAAAAAGCAAAGAAGATAATGCCTGTCTCTACAGTTTCTCCGTGATCTCCCAAAGTAGATCTGTGATGAAAACAGCAAAATGGCTTGTATAAGATGCTGCCATGATTCCCTTATTTTAGTGCATATTGTGAAGTTAGACTGATAACTGTAAAATATTTTATATTATGAGCTACATCACGAAAATAGTCGTACTAATACAGTGACAACTTTGAACATTGAAATTTGTACTCAGTGCTTTCATCCAGAGCACAGAAGCTAGAGAAAACAAAGTACTAACCAGTAGAAAGCTGTAGTCCCTTGCCTGAAGGACTGTTGCTTCACTAAACCAGGAGTTCTCAAACTTCATTGCACCATGACCCACTTCTGACAACAAAAATTACTACACAACCCCAGGAGGGTGGACCAAAGCCGGAGCTTGCCCAAGTCCCTCTGCCCTGGGGGGTGTGTGTGTGTGTGTGTGTGTGTGCGTGCAAAGCCCATGGGCTTCAGCCCCAGGTGGGGGGCCTGTAAGCTGAGCCCCACCCCCCAGGATTGAAGCCCTCAGGCTTTGGCTTCAGCCCCAGGCCCTACCACGTCTAATGCCAGCCCTGGCAACCCCATTAAAATGGGGTTGTGACTCCCTTTTGGGTCCCGACCCATAGTTTGAGAACTGCTACTCTAAACACTTCAAAAAAGTTAACTTTAAAGAAAGCATACATGCTGAATTATTAGTCACATTTTATATAGTTGTTTAGCGGGTATGAGGATTGCTGCACAAGCCACTTGAAGTATAATCACCTGTATCATGGGAATGTGGCAACTACAGAGAGGGGCTAGATAGACCAGAATGCACTCTAGACATAGAATCAGGGCAGGATACCAAGGCTGACACCCGTTACAGAAAGTACAGTCAGATCTCCCCCTTGCGCTGTGCTGGGCTGTTGGATTGGTTTTACTGCAGAATGAAAAGTGCTACCTACTGAAATACCAGCATCAATCACTTCCTGTAGCAATTACAGGCTATGTTGGAGGTCTCTTGCATGAATACCGATTACATTAATGCTTTGTACATTGAGATCTGTCTTGGCCAAATGTGATTAAGAGCATCACAGATTTGCATAGTATACAGGATTAATTTAGAATCTTTCTTTAAAAAAATAAAAAGTGGGGGAAGGCGGGGAAAAAGTTTACAATAAGATTATGTAGTTGCTCAGTAAGGCACATAGATGTTTTGATGATTAATTTAATTTGGTTACCTTTTCTCTTTTCATTTCTTGGGAGAATGCTGGGTCCTCTCACTTGTGTCAGAGGATAAAACCTCTATTTTAAGGCCATGCATTTCAGGTGACCTAGTTCACTTCATGATCTTTCTGTCCTCTAATCATCAAATTTCAGATCTCGTGTATTTGCATAAATCTTAGGGACAAATTTTAAGCAGGCAATGTCAAGTGGCTAGGCCCAAAATTGTATCTACTTCATAAATATGCAGATGATGCTAATATTTCTACAATAACTTTTAAAAGCTCTCATATGCTGTTTTCTTTTTTTTTTTTTTTTTCAAAAAGCCACAACACACATGAGCAGCTCTACCATGACAAACCAATGTTCATGTGTAGTATGGGAAATGAAGACTGCTTTGGAACAGATTTCATTTTCAGATTTCTAAGAAGTTGCCCTAAGCTGTGAAGGGGGGGAAATGTATTCGATCTTCTCAGAGAGATCCTTGATAGTTTTTTTTTTTTTTTTTTTTTTTTTTTAAAGAAAAGTTCTAGTGGAGTTTGCTTAGTTCAGGAGGCTAAGCTTTTGTATTTGTCTTGGTGAATTTTTGACAGAAAATACTATTGGATGCTTAAGATGAAAAGGAAGGGTGATATACTATAGAAGGATCTGAAATAAGAGCAAATGAAATTTGTGGATTTAGACCATGGCCATGAATGTAATTTCTTCGAAGGGACACTGGTTATTTCATAGATATTAAACCAGTTTTCTTAGTAGCTGATAGTAGCACATTTGAGTATTAACACTGAAAACTAAAAAGAAAATATAACATTTTACCATATAAGTTGCTTACTGTTTGCATGGCTCTTCACTTAGACAATGAAAATAGATTAGGCTAACCAGTTTTACTTGTGTTCAGTGAATTTAACACAGAAGTTTTCATGCCTTATCACAGCACTACACTGTTTGGGTTTTAAAAACTACTGGGGAATAGTTATTTAACAAACTGGTTCTCACTGGAATTAAATAACAATCATGAACACTTCTGTTGGCTTTACTGTATTTATTACTACTTGTTCAGTGGTGTCCATGTGCTGTATAGATACAGTCCCAGCCCGAAGAGATTAAAATCTAAGGTAAAAGCTTTTTTTCAGTGAAAACTCAATTTTATCAAACCTAAACTTGGAGCAAAGTTTACCTGAAAACAACCATATAAAAACTGTGCTTTTTTTACTTTACAGGGAGCCAACTGTCTTCTAAAACTAGAAAAATAATGTATCATATAAAAGTTATGTGAAGTTGTCAAGTATATTAATAATTCAAAGTGTTCTGCATAGAACTGCTCAAAATGCTAAAATGGAGCAGCTACTGAAAGTAATTGGATATGGGAGGAGTAATTTGGTACAAATAGACCAGGAAGTATCTGAGCTGAGCATGCATATGAATTTGGTCACAGCAGTTCAGCAATAAGGTCAGGAAAAACATATGAGATTGAAAACTGAATGAGTGATTTATTACAAGTTTAGAGACAGTTCTATGAGTGGAAAGCTTGTTAGACAAAGGTAGATAGCTACTTCTTACAGAGAATGGTCACAGCATGTCTAGTTCCAGGTGGTGGGTGATGCAAGAATGCTCTGCATTTGGTATGATATTGCTTGTCACCCGGTGGAACAAACTCTGGATCTGGGGGGATGTTTTGACATGCTGTGCAGTTTTGGGGCAGTGGTTGTAAATGTTGGATAGTTTCCATGGGAAATGTAGGGAGAGGCAATCCTGTCAGCGGGCACCATTGGGTTTTGGTTAATTATGAAAAGAGGGTAAATCAGTTGAGAAAAGAGAGGATCCATCCCAGTCTTCTAAAATGTAAAGCTGAAGAAAGGTGAGGATGAGATATAACTACACCCAGAAATCTCAGGGAGATCCTATCCCAGAAAGGCAATTTGAAGGAGATTAAGACAGCATTGTTAAGCTTTTCTTGAAGAATGCCAAATGATGATTGTTGAGGATATGTGAGTAGGGCCTATATATTATATCTTCTGTCCGGTGCCCACAACAGTTGGGGGTAGATTTTGGGACACAAAAGCAGTCATGGATTTTTTTCTCTTCTTTCCTCTTTCCAACCATTCGGCAGGGTTCCTTCAGAGAATGGACTCAGAAAGTTATATACAGTTGGGTAGCACTGTAGGGAGCCACTGCATATAGACTTACTCTTTCCCCCATAACTGCTACTTCATCCAACACTGGATTAGCTGAATCTCTCTTTTAAAATGATCAGCCATAAAATAATATTGTCTTTTTGCCATTAGGTTTCAGAGTCAATTTTGAATTGATGAATGGGGCAAGTCCTGGAGGATGGGTAGGGTTGCCAGGTGTCTGGAACGCCTGGTCGAAAAGGGACTCTGGTGGCTCCGGTTAGCCCTGCTGACCGGGCCGTTAAAAGTCTGATCAGTGGCGCAGCGCTCCTGGAAGTGTCCGGCATGTCCCTATGGCCCCTAGGCACGGGGACTATCAGGGAAGGTCCGCGAGCTGGCTTCGCTCCGCCCATTGGCTGGGAACCACGGCCAATGGGAGCTGCGTGGGCAGTGCCTGCTGGTATGGGCACTGCATAGAGCCATCTGGCTGCACCTGTGCCTAGGAGCTGGACATGCCAGCCATTTCTGGGAGCCACATGGAGCCAGGGCAAATAGGGAGCCTGCCTTAGTCCCACTGCGCCACGAA
This sequence comes from Trachemys scripta elegans, assembly GCF_013100865.1. Lineage (NCBI taxonomy): Eukaryota > Metazoa > Chordata > Testudines > Emydidae > Trachemys > Trachemys scripta. The sequence goes on along the minus strand of NC_048300.1, from coordinate 59,032,354 downwards.
CCGGGAGCTGCCTGAGGTAAGCACTGCCCAGCTGGGGCCCGCACCCCGAACCCCCTCTCATACCCCAACCCCTTGCCCCAGGTCAGAACCACATCCTGGAGCATGCACCCCCCCTCCCTGCACCCCTGCCCCAGCCCTGAGCCCCCTCCTGCACCCAAACTCCCTTCTGGAGCCTGCACCCCAACCACCTGCCCCAGCCCCAAACCCGTCATCCCCGGCTCCACCCCAGAACCTGCATCCCCTGCCCCAGCCCTGAGTCTACTGCTACATGCCGAACCCCTTGGCTCCAGCCTGGAGCCCCCTCCTGCATCCCAAAGCCCTCATCCCCGGCCCACTCCAGAGTCTGCATCCCCAGCCCAAGCCCCCCCCACCTCCAGCACCCCAACCCTCTGCTCCAGCCCAGTGAAAGTGAGTGAGGCTGGGGGAAAGCGAGTGACGGGGGGTGGGGGGAGCCTCGGGGCAGAAGGAAGGGCAAGGGTGTTTGGTTTTGTGTGATTAGGAAGTTGGGAACCCTAGCAATAAGTTAATCAATGGCTATTAGCCAAAATGGACAGGAATGCAACCCTAGGCTCTGGGTGTCCCTAGCGTCTGATTTCCCAAAACTGGGAGTGGATGACGGGGTGGCTCACTCAATGATTGCCTGTTCTGTTCGTTCCTTCTGAAGCACCTGACATTGTCCACTGTTGGAAGACAGGACACTGGGCTAGATGGGCCATTGATCTAACCCAGTATCGCTATTCTTATGTGCTTAAGTCATCGTTTCCTAGTAGCTATTATTTCAGGTTCTCTAATAACTCAGGAGAGCAATCTTGCATCTGCTCATGATTAGGAGGCTCTTTTCATAGCTATAAAGATGAGAAATTTATCTCTGTAAAATGTACTTCTGGGGGAATTCTGCACCAAAAAAATAAAAATTGTGCGTACAGTATTTTAAAATTCTGCATATTTTGTCAAAGTTTAGAGAGAATGTAGTTCTCAAAGGAAGAGTATACTGTATTGAAAAGTAAATGACTCTAAAACCACTGAGTGGAGGACAAACTGCTTAAGATAACTGAGGTGACCAGTAGAGCATTTAAATTATAGGAAGCAGAAAACTGCAGCATTTTTATAGAGGGAGGTATTTGAAGGGCAAAAGGGGGAAAATAAAGCACAAATCTGGAGTTATTAAAACCAATAACATCAGACTTTAAAAAAAAAAAAAAATGAAATCTTGAAAAAAGATCCAGGAGGGTCATTAAAAGGGCGGCAAAGTAAGGAACTTGTAGTTCCTAAAAAGGAAATGGCGTAAGAGTTGGTAGTTGCACATCAGAATTGGACAAGGAGCATGTTAATATCCTTGGATGTTTGCGAATATTGGCAAATAAACTGTAGGAGATTGAGGGCAGAATGCTGGAGGAAAGGTGTACCCTCTTCCAGGGAGCTGGTAAAGAGTGGAGTCTTGCTTGGTATTCTACTGAAACTTGTATTTCATAATATTTTGATTAATAACTTATGTGCAGATATTTTGAAAGGTGCCTATTTGTAACAGCTTTAGGATTCATGATATCAGTTACACCAAGTATTTTTTTTTTAAAGAAGGGGGGAGGGTACAGAAAAAAACAATCAGCCTCTCATCTAGTAGATCAAATACCCATGAAATTGAAACCGTCTTTTATGCAGGCTGAAAGAAGTGAATAAAATAAACATCATAAATGAGTAAATATGACTTCTAAAATTCTAAGTTTTCATTATCTGAGGTTTCTGAACAGGTCAGAAAATGTGTATCTTTTAAAAATATTGTTGTTTTAAGGTCATATCTACATGGGGACACTGAGGAAATTTAATCCAAACTAACTAAAGGTGACGTTTATAGCACATTAGTTAGACCTCATTAAACCACTTCTGTGCACTTTCTCATTCAGAATTTAACTGGCCTTAATTCACTTTAGTTTAAACTTGATTTTGAGGGCCTCACCTACAAGCTTTGTGAATACCTGTTCAGACACCTTAGATCAGGTGCACTTTAAGCTTGGATAAACAATAGATATAGATGAAGCTGATTGTCACTTTAAAGTGCATAAAATAAACATCTTAAATAACTCTATTTGACTTTTAAATTTCTTAGTTTTCCTTGTGTTCCACTGTCACTTAAAGCAACGTAGTCAAGTTAAAAAATAAATACAATTTTCCTGTTTATGTACCACAGGCCAATGTGGCTCTTGTTTACTATTAGCATTTTCTGTGAAAGACTTCATGTAGCATTTTCAAAACACCCAGCTGATTTGATTTAGGCGCCGAAGTCCCATTGAAAGTCAGGTGCCTTTGAAAATTTCCCATTCAGTGCTATTTAATATTTTACCCCCCTGATGCTGCAGCCCTTACTCATATGAGTTGTCCTGGTGAAGTCAGTGACTAAAGACTTCAAGGACTGGGCCAAAAACCAGTACTGCTCTGAACAGAGTTTTAGGTAACATACTTATTATGCTTACTATTTAGCAACAAAATAAAAATATTGTAGGCTCAGGCACATTAACTTTTTTCTCACTGCTTAATATATTTCTTCATACAAATGTAGTATTTTGAATACTCTTCTTAATCCTCTGCTCCTTGATTTTTAACAGCTTTGAAATGGATCTGATTGGTGTAACTGATGTCACAATGAGTATTTATTATAATTTTACACTTATAGCGACTTTTATACAGCAGTATATCAAAATACTAACATTTTTGCACTTACTCAATAGGTTGGTTTTAATGTTACGTTAAGGTTGCAAAATTAAGCGTTCAACTCCAAAGGCAAGGTGGAATGCCCAGCCTTAACTCTGCCCATTTTGTGTGTACACATTAGAATGGACTGTAATTACATAATCATATCTTAGTTTTCAAATAATACCATTCAAATATCAAACTTTTGTCTGCAACTTTTTCTACAACAAACGTAGCATTGCCTTGTAATTATTTTCATTGTAGATTTACAGTAATTTAATTGCCATAATAGTCTAATATATCTGACTTTTTATGTATTCTCCTTTCCCTTAGGTATGTATTTTAATAATGTCAGCATCCAACTGTTGTATACATTTAAAAGGATATTTTTTTCCTTGGAGACAGATGCATCACTAAACAGTAATTTATTATTGTAGCTGCTCACAAGCTGTTTCTTCCAGAAATACGCATCCAGTGTTGTATTAACAGTGTATTTATGATTGCATCTTTGACAGTCTCTTAAGTAGCAGTGTATCTAATTTGTATTTTCCATGTGACCTATCCCAATACTATCTTGAGATAGAAGATTACTTTCTCCAAATATTGGCTGTACTTTTAAAATATATAGTGAAATTTTTTAATGAGTAAAAATATTCTTATGCTACTGGCTGGAAATACCTATATATTTCTAACTAGTACAAGTAACTTTAAAACTTTTTTCCATAAATTGACTTAATATTTGTGTTTACAGTAAGATTTATTAATGACTGACTTACATGCAAGTTATTTTCTTGAAGATGGATATACACAGTACTATGAGTTGTTGGATTTGTCTGTCTAAAGTAATATGTTTAAGAAATAATTTTAATAAACTGTTTTGTAGTGCATGCACACATAAGGTGCCAGAATAAAGGTTGCACGTGCAACCTCAACTTTAGCAACAGCTGACTTTTCAATGCTTAACCATGGAACCTTAATGTTGCATGAACCTAGGTCATTAATTTCACATTTAGTTTCCTAGGTTTTGTGAAATGGCTGTTAGTCAGAGAACAGGGTTGGAAAGCTTCAGCCACAAAGATTAAACTTTGGGAAACCTTCAAAGTCTGAAAATAGGGTTTTATAACTGAAATAATTTTGTAGCCTTTACTATGCTGGTTTTGCAGTTCTTGTTACAATTGCAAAGGGGATTACTTCACCCAACACTGCAATGCAGCCACCTCCGAGGTGAAAGCTGTAAGTGTTTAACAGCAGCACACAGCAACACTCTACAACACTTCAGGGCAAGAAATGAAAGAATCTTGTACATAATTGAAATTTCAGGGGGGAATTGGGTACCATAATCTAGTTTTTCCACACTAAATTCTAGCCAGGATCTGGGGTTAAAACACAGAACCTATGAAATTCAGAGTTAATGCTTTTTGGTCCAAGTTCAGGATGGTATACCTAGGATTTTCATCCTCTTTGACCACACAACAATATTCTCAGACTTCTGCAGCACTTCGGTGCAATGAAATGAGTTAAGCATGGCATGAAAAACCTCAGGCTTATGTCAGATAGTCAAGGTTATTTTAAAATTACTTTGCTATGCATTTCTAAAGTGTATGACAAAGTTTTAGATCTGGGTGTGTCTTACTTATTTACCATGATTATAAAACTAACGCTTTTTTGTTTCAGAGTACGTGGCTTTAAAACTATTCTAATATTTTGCTTTGGTTTACAAATAACAAAAAATTTTCTTTGCAACTGATTGGGCTGAGCCTAATGTGATTCTGAAGCTGAACTATATTAAATGCAATCCCACCCCCACCCCCAAGAAAGCTGTCAATGCAACATTGTTTATGCACTTAACTTCCTGCATTTGCTGACTTTTTAATATTATTATTGTTACAGCAATGCCAGCTTAACCATGTTTTAATTTTAATTGTGCAATCTTAAGGGTGACCTGCAAAGGAAAGACGCAAAAGAGCACAAGCCCTATTTTTCATTGTGTTATAAAGGTACTGAAAGGGGGGGGGGGGGGGAAAGGGAAAGCCTTTAAACTTCATCTGTGTACATTTTGATGACTGTACCCTAGCCAACCTTAAAGAATAACCTTTCCTGTCTAAAAATTAAAGTTAGAGCCTGCAGGATGGTTCAGAATGCAGCAATGTTTTTTTTTTTCACTGCCCCTACTTGCTCCTATTCTTGATATTAAGGCTGTAGGGAGAGGGTTGGAGAGGATTGTGTTATGTTGTCTGCATGTGTCTTGTTGAAACTGTCCTATTAACCTCCTCTAGTCCTATCAAACTAGGTAGGGGACGAAAATCATAACGACACAACAGAGGCAGACTTCATTTATCTGCTAAACTTTTTCTTTTTATTATCCAGCCAATTTTTTCCAACTTAGATATGACCATTCTCTGAAATGAGTACTGTTCGCACAGCAAATTTCCAAGTCCTGCTGTTTGAGTTAGTTGTTCGTTATTGCGTAGGCAGGGGGTGTTTTATAATAGAAAATGTTTTGCAACCTTAACCGAGCTTTTGCTTGGTAGCTCATGAGGAAATTTTCATACCTGAAAGTAAAAGGTATCTGTGCAAAACTAACTTCAGAATTTACAAACGCTCTCCCTTTCATGTCTGAATCTGTTGTTGCATGATGATATTGAAGTAGTGCCTCAAATGGCTATTTTCGTCATTGTCTGGCCTCACAATGATCTTAATTTTCAGTCTGTCAATTTTTTTACCTAATCCGTACTTGGTCACTTCCAAACTAGGCTATCTCAGAGTGCTCTACATGGGGCTCTACTTTAGAACAACCTGGAAGCTAAGGTAGGCACGGAATGCAGTAGTTGACTATCTCTTCATGAGTTTGACACCAGTGTTCTGGGATTTCCATTGACTGACTACAGGTCTCTGGGTCGATTTTAAGGTGTTATCACAGTCCTGATGAGCTCTTCCTAAAGGGTCCACATTAGGTTTCTGTGTTGGACCCAAGCCTTGGGTCCCACATTCTCTTCACTTGTTGGGCAGAGTTTTGGCTTTGGGCCTCTAGGCACGCACCCCAAGTGCAGGCCCCATGTCTGACGCCCCTTTTGGTAATGGGGACTCTGCAGTCCAATTGCTTAGATTCCGAAACTAGTGCTGGCTTGCTAAAGCCTCTCCAGTAACTGTTGCATGCTTGCAGTTCCACTGAAGCTCTGGCTCCTCTCACATTTACTGTTTTGCTCTTTGAGGACTAGATGACAATGTGAGCAAGGAACATACAAACTCTGCAAAGGAATTTCTAGACACACATTATTTATAGAGAGAGCACAAGAGATGTACAGAGTTATAGAAAAGTAACAAACAGATGTCTTCTACACCCCTTTCTCCTTCCCTGTCCTGTCTTCTGGTTCTGGTTTGTCTCTGCTTGAGCATACAGGAAGCCCTCCTGTTTTATAAGCACAGGTTTAGTCATGAGTCCCAGGGTGGGACCTGGTGCCCTAGCTGTAGTGCATTCATATGCACATCTCCCTTTGTCTTGCAGGCAGGGTAGCTCATAAACAGCATTAGCAAATCATCAGTCCTTTCAGGGAGTTTTCTATTGTCCTGCTAGGGTGAGTTTATTCAGTTGTTGATGATCCTTACCCAAGTGCCAATGCCCATCCACACCCAAAACACAAGAGGTATGATGCAAGGATAGGCAGTGAAAGATAGCCAGAAGGGAAGGGTATAAACAGGGAGGCTATGGCCTTGGCTACATTCGCGGATTCACAGCGCTGCCGCGGTGTAGTCGCGCCGCTAGCGCTGCTCTCGCAGCGCTGCAAGTACTCCACCTTTCCGAGGGGAATAGCTTGCAGCGCTGCAAGCGAGCAGCGCTGCAGGCGCTGATTATATTGGCGCTTTACAGCGCTGCACTCGCTGCGCTCGGGGGGGGGTGTTTTTTCACACCCCTGAGCGCAGCAAGTGCAGCGCTGTGAATTGCCAGTGTAGCCAAGGCCTATGTCCACACTACATAGCTTTTAGTGACAGCCATGCTGCTAGAAGTCGAGCAGTGTAGCCCCTGTTTGTCAGGTCTCCTGCCAACAAAAAAAACTCTACCCCCAACAAGTGGCGTTTGCGTTGTCCGCAGGAGATCGCTCCTGCCGACGACACGCTGTTCACACCGGCACTTGTCACGGCAAAACTTGTCTTTCAGGCTTTTTTTTTTTTTTTTAAACACCTTTTGAAAGACAAAAGTTTTGTTGTTCAATTGCCAGTGTAGACATAGCCTAAGTCCATAAAATCAACCTGGTATTCATAGGTTCACATGGACAAATTCCCAAACTGTAAAGCCCAAAATTGTTTGGGATCTATCTACATGAGAGGCTGCATCTTTTGCATGTAATACTGCCACAGCTCTGGTCAGCAGAGATTCTGGGGCAGTGCATTCTCCTTGAAGGGCCCTCAGTTTTTGGAATTCATTCCTTCTCAGCTTGGTCTGAAGTAGACAGTCTGACCTTACAGGCATGCTGCAAGGCCTACCTCTTTGGTGAGGGAGGATTTTAATAATGGTGGATATTTTCTGGTCCAGTGGGATTTTGTTTGGATTTGTTTTTCATCTGTTTCATTTCTTTTCTAGTTTGGGGGTGAGGAAAAGCTGCTGTTTTTCCTCATGTCATTGCACTTTAATTATGTTGAAGGCACATATAGCTCACAATAGGTGTCTCTTTAGTTATCAATCAAAATAAATCAATAATGCCTGGGGTCCTCTCTACATTGCAATTGTGTGTTGGGAGTGCTGGTAGCAATATGGCTGTCCCCTGACCTGGTTACAACACAGTTAAAAGTTGTAAATGGAATAGAACCATTAAACAGTATAAATAGTAAATTAAAATAACATTTTGAAATTAAAACAGAGATAGTATTGACTTGTTTACAGTATGGTTTAGGTATCCTTCTAAAATCTAAATCAGTGTTGTCTTCCAAGTGCATACAAGTTCCAGTTAGACTCAGAGGATAAAGGGAGAGGAGAGGGGGGAAAAGGTCAATAGCTGCCCCTCTAGTTAGTGCTGATTGCTAAACCACCTTGCTGTGAACTCAAGGTCATTTGAAGTGTTTGCTGATTGCAGAAATGCAATCTTTATTTACTATACTTTCCACTGAATAAGTGCATGGAACTCCTGTTGATTCATGGAGTTTGTGTGCATGTATCAAGCAAAGAATAGGACTCTAAAGCCCCAGGAGGCCTAAAATTCTAAACATTCCAGGGCATGGAACTTGGCATACTGAGGTTTCAACAGCCTCAGTATTCTGGAATGATTCATTAACACAATTAAATGCATTGTCCCATCCACACTGCTGTGTGGTAGCATAGTTTAATTGTAGTGTAGATGGGGGGCTTAATGTAAACTGCTGCTTTTATATGACACAGCTCAGAGGCACTGACTTTCCCAGTTCCCAGAAGGTGCTTGACCCCTGCTCCACCCCAGGCCCTGCCCCTTAGGGTGACCGGATGTCCCGATTTTATAGGGACAGTCCTGATTTTTAGGTCTTTTTCTTATATAGGCTCCTATTACCCCTTACCCCCTGGCCTGATTTTTCATACTTGCTGTCTGGTCAGCCTACTGCCCCTGCTCCACCCCTTTCTCCCCTCTTCCCCCAAGCCCTCACCCCACCCGTCACTTCCTGCTCCGTCCCCGCCCTCCCTGCCCCATTCCACCCCTCCCCCTGCCTTTTCCTGCCCCCGTTACACCCCCTCCCCCCCCAGGGCTTCCTGCACACCACAGAACAGCTGATCGCAGTGGGTGGGAGGCACTTGGAGGGAGGGAGAGGAGCTTATTAGCTGGGCCTGCTGGTAGGTGGGAGTGCTGGGGGAGGGGAACAGCTGATCTGTGGGGCTGCCAGTGGGTGCTGAGCACCCACTAATTTTTTTCCTGTGGGTGCTCTAGCCCCGGAACACCCATGGAGTCGGCACCTATGACATAGCTTGCCTAGAGAAGGCCGTTGTTCTGCTATAGGTATTCCACTTTTCCCTGACCTTTGAATTGTTTGAAGCCCTTCAGTAAAATCACATAGCTTTTCATATCCTGTGCTATAAATGCCAGAAATACAGTTATGGCCACTGACCTTCAGCAGTAGAGAGGTGAGAAGAATTTTTCCAAACCTTTTGGTCTGGTATATAAAGGGCACCACATTATACATCAGGGACACTTTACCAGATACCACAATGTTCACTCAGAAAGTTAGTCACATTCACAAAAATTCTTTTTTAACTGTGTAATGCCTTTGTACAAACTGAAAAGTATTAGATGACCTGAAACAAAATGTTCACCTTTGGGAACAAAAGGCAGTGAGAAGGGGAAGGACAGGTATGGCTGACTGGCCCATTGGCAGCTGGGAGAAGAAAGTTGGTTTAAAACTCGTTTATTCACTGCAGATCAGTCTGTTGATATGATTGTTTGAAAAAGCTGCTGGGTTTCCCTGTGTGCTTTGGAATGAAATGCTCCTGGTGTGTTACAGGAGCAAATCCTTCCATCATTGTGTGATTGGTTTACTGGGGGTGTAATATAGACAGAAAGATGAATGCTGCCGTAATGTGCTCTCTGTGCACAGTTCACTTGAATAGTAGCAGAAAATGCAAAAGTGGATATACCCTTTTGGCTCCCCAGATGGAACTGCTGGCATCACGATGGTTCTAGTGCTCCAGCTGACAGATGAACAATTAAGTCATTGACAGATAGTGAATTAGAGATACAAGTCCAAATAAGACCTAGAATTACCTGTCCTCTTGCTTTCAGACCTCTGTTTAGTGGGATGTAAAGAGAATGAGCCTCAGTAATTAAATCGTTCAGACTACTTCTTAGTTTTTGTAGTGAAAATAGTGTTTGTTCTTTCTGCAAAAAATTGAGTTTTCATGTGGGGTAGATTTAAAAAAAAATGTTAAATGCCCCTCTTGGAAATCATAAATTGGTATATAACAGTAGCCCCTATTCATACTGCTACATGTGGAGCCTTTAAGTTCTCCGAATCACAGATGGTTTACATGTAGGGAAATAATTATAGGAAAAGTTAACTATTTTAAGGCTTATGTTTCAGTTGATTGACGAGTGGAGGATATTGACACTGTTTTAAAGGTAATCTGTAAAGGGAAAAAACCTCTTTCTTGCCGCTTTAAACTGCCTGCAATATTAAATCTTGTCTTCCTTGCTCTTGTTGGATTCAGTGGAGGGCTAAAGAACTGAAGTGGGCAATTTTTCAGACCTTAATTAAAGTGGTGGGAATGTTTCAAAAGATATACATAGCTTTTTCTCTTCTATGTTGGTCAAGAAGTTTTGATTATCTCCTGTTTAACTCAAAAGATTTAAACAGACTGACCAAATATCTGTTCTGCATTTGGTTTCTTGGGTTATATTTTTCTTGTGATGTCATTTCCCCTAATTCTCTACTCCTCCAAGAAATTCAGCAAAAACAAGAAATTTGTATACCTGGTGGTTATGTTAAAATGATGGGGGGGAGGGGGACCTTCAGACTTTTTACCTTATAAATTATTTAAAAGAGAAAATAAGTGGATATTTATTTAATAAATTATTGGTTCCTTTCTAGTACTTGCTGGGAAAATGTCCTGGCCTGAGGCTTTTCTGTTTTGTATATCTGCAGTTTAGTCCCATAATAATCCAATTATTTACTTCATCTCATTTATCTAAGTTAATATTGACAGATTTCCCTGTTCTGGTTACACACAACAAATGCTTCAATACATGTACTTGGGATAAACTTTCTGATGAGTTATTTTCAACAAAAATGGAATTGAGAATTAATAACTTTGTTTCTCATAGATAAATCATGTAGATTATGTCGCAGGGCTGGGTTACTGTATTGTAATGCCCAATATAGATAAAACCTAATTCAAGTTTGCAATGTAGCTGGAACCAACTAATGATTTAACTTAAATTTTGCAATGCTGTGGGATATTTGGGAACATTGAAATCATGGCACAAGACTTACTCTAATTTATCTGTCTGGCACTAAAGTGTGGTAACCTGACTCTGTAATGCTTTCCTCTTGCATGATAAATTTCTACCAGAACTACCTCTGGTTCAGCTGATCCAGTGTTAGCACCAGCTGCAGCCCTTTTGCAGTCACATCCTTAGTTTTAAAATGCTTCACAGAGGTTACATTACCTTGAGAATTATGAATGTTCAATGCAAATGGCTCCTCTCTGTTTGTCTTGTAACGTAGCAAAAAAGCCCTATACTTAAATGTTTTCTCTTCAGGTTCTTATACTGTGCCCATCCCTGTGATATTTGAGCACCTTCGTGCTCTTGATTAGAGGGCTGCTAAATTCTTCAGTAAGAACTTGGTATATTGGATCACTCTAATAGTCCATTTGATTTGGTATCTTGAACAGTGTGCAATTCCAAAGGAAGGCGAGCAGTGCCTACAATGAACATAACCAATTCTTAAGTGCTATAGGAGTGGAGACACCTCTTCCTCATTTCCCTCTGCATGTAATCAGCTGATGCCCTGAAGTATGAGAATAGATTTTTCCTTATGTAGTGTTGTCCTAGTTTTAACAACATTTGCAGTTATTCATGCTCAAAATAATTACTCAGTCCTTTAAATGTTGCTGAATTATTTATCTTCATTATGTCCGGTGTCACTGGCTCTCATAGGTTGATTATATGCTGTGCAGAATTGGGCCAGACGCAAATGTAATGCAATTTGTTACCAAAAAGAAGAATTAACTTTAAAAACAAGGCTAAGTAAATGGTACTATTGAAATTGAAAGCAAAATCCCTGTATTTTCCACTTTTTTTTTTTTTTAGATTTGCATAATTGTCATTGTTCAGAGACTAAAACATTTGGTAGAGCTTTTTTTTAACCCTCTATCCAAGCTTCCTTAGTATTAGTACTAACTGTAGGGAAAGGTGAATGGACAAGAGTCATTAGGGAACTTGATTAAAAAAAAAAAAAGTTTTCTCTTCCGCTTAGATTATATTGCATGGTAGTATTTCTTTGATGATCTGAAAATGTATTTGTCTATGGCTTGAGAAATTCTGTGGGTTCTTAATATTAATCAAACTGTACTCTAGATCTGTTTTATGGTCTGTAGAGAACCTGTAATTCTTTTTTCGAAAAACTACTTTGTTCTGAAACTAAAAACAGAAACATTGAAATTTGGAGATTGTAGCGTTTTTCCTGAGTGAGGTCACTTAGACATTGCAACAGTTTGCCAAGGAAGGTCACTGAAGCTCTGTCACTAGAGGTGTTCTAGAGGAGACTAGATAAAACCCTTAATATAAAGCAAGGGTTCTCGACCTTTTTTTTTTCTGAGGCCCCTCAACATGCTATAAAAACTTCCCGGCCCACCTGTGCCACGACAACTGGTTTTCTGTATATAAAAGCAGGGGTAACAAGTAGGACAATTGCCTGGGGCCCCACATCACCGGGGGTACCGTGTAGCTAAGTTGCTCAGGCTTCTGCTTCAGCTGCAAGTGGCGGGGCTCGGGGCTCCAGGCTTCAGCCTCATGCAGTGGGTCTTTGGCTTTCTTCCACGGGCTCCAGCGAGTCTAATGATGCTGGTCCTGCCTGGAGGGCCATGTGAAACCTGCTTGTGGCCCCCTTGGGGCTCCTGATCCCTGGTTGAGAACCACTGATATATAAAGGACAATTCTGCATGAGTACAGGGGAATGGACAGTGAGACCCAGGAGGGCTTTTCTAGCCTCTGGTTCCGTTAACGTAAAGTAAAAACCTGCCTGTCTATATACTTCTCCAGAGATTAATCTCTCCGGTGTTATAAATCTTAAAAGCTTGCATGAAATTTTTTATTTTATTTTATTTTAAAAAAAAAAAGGGAAATTTAAAAGTTAAGGCTGTTGAAGTTCCATATAGATCATGGAGATTTCTGTATTGGTTCACCTGTTGCCTTGAGTCTCCATGAAATAGGAATCCTGCAAGAGCTGGATTACAGTGTGGGAATGCCGTCATGACAGGTGTCTGGCCAACCTTTTGGCCTGGTGACTAGCTAAGTGAGTCATAAAATTTGATGGTGAGGCCTGTGTTCTATTTCACCAAGCTGGTTTGGTCTCTGAGTACTGCAGAGGTAGTTCATTGAGCTCCTGTGGACACACTGATTTGTATGGCTTTGCAGTAAACTAGGAACGGTATCGGTGAGTACTGTAAGGAGTTTAGTTCTTATTTCCTTGTCAAGAAGAATAATAGCTGCAATCTGGGGTCTTGAGCATGGTGGGTTAAAGGTTGATTAAAATTGTTGAGTCCTAAATGGAGAGTGGATACCCTATCCTCTCCTGACCTCATCTACACATGGGGAGGTTAAAATATAAGACCTGAAGTCTTGCAAACTCTCAGATGTTTATTTTGTAATATTATTTCAGATGCAATATAAAACTTGAATTGGGGGGAAAAAACAATAGCCACCAGTCCTTCCAGGCATGATTTGATGTCATAAACTAGCATGTGCTTTAGTCTGTGGGTATGTCTACACTGAAAACTTCGAAGTGCTGCCACGGGAACGCTCCCACAGCAGCACTATGAAGTGCAAGTGTGTTCATGCGCAAGTGCTGGGAGAGAGCTTTCCCAGCGCTCCTGGTAATCCACCTCCACGAGGGGATTAGTTCCGAGCGCTGGGAGCCTGTCTACCAGGGCTTTGGATCTGGGCTCCAGCTCCGCTCCGGCTCCAGGCAAAAACCTGCAGCTCCACTGCTCCGGAGCTGCTCCGTGCTCCAGCTCCGGGCTCTGCTCCAAAGCCCTGCTGTCTATACTAGCACTTTAAAGCGCTCAGACTTGCTGCGTTCAGAGGGGTGATTCTTCACACCCCTGAGCCAGCAAGTTAGAGCGCTATAAAATGTAAGTGTAGACAAGCCCTGTGTAATCCTCACTTATTAGGCAGTCACTGGGGATGGCCCCATGAGCTGGCATGCTTCCCTTGTAGATCCAGTGTTCTTGTGCTCTCTAATAATCTTGCTCCTGAGCTTTGGTCAGGGTTTCATCAGCAGTATTGTAGTTTGCCCTGCCTCAGCTTGCACCTTCCTGTTATGCAAAGAGAAAGTTATATAGGTAAGAGTCATTTTTCACATGGTTTCCTGTGTCAGACCAATTATGTTGTAAGCCTTGTAAGTGGGTCAAGTTTCACTTCAGGGTAAAACCTGTCCAGTAGTTCACGACAGAGTGTTAAAAGCAGAATTGCAACGCTTGTCGATAATGCTTTGTATTTCTATCTGACTACTAAAATGTGTCTTCTCTCTGGTTTATTTAATTGAGAAATTGCCCAAACCTGGCTAATGACCATTCAAACTAGCAGGGTGAATAGAGCTTGCTAATGTCTGTCTTCTGTCCATTCCTCTGTATTTCCCTTCACCCCAGTGTCGAAGATAAGGGAAGAATAAATGGACACATAGCCACTGGAGAAGAATTGCATTGACTTTCACTAAAGTACAAAAGAGGGGATATGTAGGGATAAATGTCTGTAGACTTTTTTTAAAAACCCAGTCTTTCTCCATTCCCTCAGATGCACATGTTAGAACTGGAAGCGTATGGAACTAATGTAAAGTGTGCCACAACTGAACACAGAGCAGAGAGACTAGCTCTTGCTCACACCGAAACAAAGCAACGGAGGCCTCTTAAAAGTCCTACATGGTGCATAGTTTAACTAAGAATGTCCTATTTGGATTGGTATGTATATGACCTCTGTCACAGCTCCAGGTAACTGCACCTGTGCCTGCCCCTCGTGGTCCATCAAGGGCTTCTAGCCCCCAGCAGTCACCTCTCTTGGGCAAGAGACCTATGTGTCTCCCACCTGAACGGTGAATTTTCCAGGTCAAGCAGTTTCCTGCTGACTCTGACATTCCCAGCAAGCCAGACTACCTAAACAGGCCAGTATCTATGTTTTGATTTCGCTCCCGAGGCTTGTATATAGGTGTAATTGCCAGCAGACTTCACGGGTTACCATACAGCTGTTTATAAGCAAGCACATTCGTTCTTAAGGTGTAAGGAGATGTTACAACTTGGGTGAATTTACCTAGTTACCTCCCCCTCCCGCACCTTCCCCCCACTGTTCTTAGTTCCTGGAGGGGCTGTAGTCATCTTCCCCCATGGAATTACATAAACGTAATGCAGTGAGATCTCCCAAAAATATTATAGGAAATCACCATATCTCTCACAACTTCTGTCAACCATATTATCTGGTGCCTCCCAAGAATTTAAAAATAAAAATGACAGTAACACTCTCCTTTTCCACCTGTATGAGTGGTAGCTTGATTCGTTTATGGCATGTGCATGAGAGAGAACAACTTATTTAGGGATAGCTAAGTTGAAGACATTAGTTTTGTGTGTAGTTATGATTGTGGTGAGGCCCCCCCACCCCCCAAATAAAAAAGTCCCCTCCATGGTCTATTGCTTTTTGGAGTAAGTTCCATTATCTAGGTCCAGCTCCTGTGGAAATTCTCTAGTACTTAGGAGCCTTGCTATAGTTCTCAACAGATTCATTGTCATAGTGGAACGTAGCATTCATAGTTGCAGGACTCGAGAGAGGTTCCCTTGAGTAGCTAGGGCTAATCTGTGGAGCTCTTTAAATATCAGGACAGAATTGAATTGGACCTTGAATTGGACTCTGTATTCAGTGGGAGCCAGTGCAGAAAGCGAGCGTTGGGGTGATGCGTTCACAGCAGTCTGTGTTGCTAAGCAGACAGATGCTGGAGATTTTTACAAGTGTTTTTTCCCTGGCATGAGGCTTAATTTGTGTATAGGAGTTCACTATTAATTTCTGTTGCACGTATTGTTTTGGCAACTGGGCTCTATGTTAAGGGCTGCTAGTACAGAGTGGCCTGGAAAGGTCTGGGCATGGTGAAGAAGTTGACTGCTGAGGTTTAAAGGACTAGAGAGGCTCATGTGATAGTCATAGAGATGACTGAAGTTCTGTGGAGATGATGGTTAACAGTCATTTAGTTAATAGAACAACCAGTTAGTTGATCATTTGGAAGTGTCAGTCTTAGACTTAGCTTTGATTTTTTTTAGGATAGGAAGAAGCTGTGAAAAATAAATTTGAAGCTGATGAAAATACTGCCTAGGTTAAATTCTTTTCTCATTCTGTATTGGAGAGTTACATATTTTTCCAAAATGTTTCCAAAATAACTAGTTGCAAAATCTAATTACCCTTTTAGTAGGTGGTGACAGTGAATAGATTTGTCTATTTAAAAAAAAAAGAAAAAGATACTTTTTTTTACTATTATGAGAGCAGCTTTTAAACTTGGAAAACACTGTTTTATTTAATAATATGCCTGAATTTAAGTCTTAATTAGACTGTTGTATTTACAGTGGAAGCTTAAGTATACAGTCATATGTACAGTAGACATATTCTATTAATGAGGGTTATTTCTATATCAAATGTTTATTTTTTAAGTGTTTCAGTTCTCTGAGTGGCAAAAATTATAGCAGAATAGTCTAATAGACTTGCTTATATACCACATTTACTCAGTAAATCCTGCTAATCTTTATCTTTGATTTAGTGCATAGGATGCTAGTCTTCAATAGTTTTAACAGAAGTGAATCTATAAGGACTTTATAGAGAGTGCTCCTTTTCATTATGTGTATGTGCTTTTTGGACTGGGTTCACTGTACTAATAATTAGTCATTTCATATTTGGACTTCCAAGGGATGTTGTTGCACTACAGGAAAGTAGACAGGCAATCCTGTGAAGTTGATATGAAGTTAATTAGTGAAATACTAACAATATTTAACTTTTTTTTTTGCTTTTCCTGTCTGCACTTAAAATCTTTTGGGTAGGGTGGATGGGTTAATTGCCAATTAGACAATTAAGTAATAACATTGCTTTGGCTCCTCTTATTTCAGATGTACAGGTACCGAGTACCTATTCTTGTCAGTACAATTTTTGTGGTGGGAGAGACAGAGAGTTATCTTGCTTGACTGCCTCTTGAAAATAGCTTCTTGAAAATGGCTGGATACTATGCATTCCTTCTGAATACTCACTCTCAGACAAAATTTTTCTGGTATGAAAATGGCTCAAGAACATAATAAACTGTCAATGCTATGGGGTGTTAAATGATTACCAGAAGCCACTTCCTGTCTGAAGTAATTGTATCCTAGGTAACATAACTCTGGAAACCAAAGGCTGAGATGTGTTAACTCAGTATACGGTTATTACAGAGTGTTCCCTTCCTATACTGAAATGTCTAATTGTCTCAGATATATTTAACTAGGCTAAACTTATTTTTCCACTGGAAGCAAAGTTGAAACAGTATTGGAGCAGCATAAACAGCTGGATAAAATGAGAAGCTGAGACAGCTATTTTTCATGGGCACATGGTTGGTGAGTTAAAGGGAAGCACAAATTAGAATGTAGTGATTTGCTTGAGGTGTGCTTTCTGAATGCTACCAGAGAGTTGTCATTAATTCTCCAGCATCATATGCTCTGGCTGACTCCATTCTATACCAGTATAATTTGCATGAAGCGCACATGTGAGTACTCAAACTGAAGATGCATAGAGCTGTTGAGCTCTGCAGTTACCGAAATAGCCATTGCATGTCTAATTTTAACCATTGCTCAGAAAACCCCATTCAGTGAGGTTGAATGGGATAGGAGAGCCAATGATTCTTTCCCTGGAACAGCTTGAGAGAAGGCAAGCCTAGTGGCCCAAGGCATGCTAATTGTCTTGCGTAAAGGAGAGTGAAGAGCAGAGGCTAGAGGAGCTGGGAGGTGCAGAAGGCCTCATGTGCACCTAGAAAGATGGTTGTCTCAGTAGCAGAGAAGCCCCTACAAAGAGATTTGGAGAGGGTAGAAATGTTACAGTGGGGTTAGGGAAACAAAGTAAATCAGTATCTCTGACCCCTGGCAAGTAAGTTTGGAAGTTTTTTCAAGCCCCACTTGTAATGTGTATTTGCTCGAGTCCTCTTGTTAGGTAGAAATAATGGAACAAATTCTGCTCTAACACATCCAAACTCCTGTAGCACTTTTTTAGGACTCTCCCCTGTTTAGCTTATTAACGCAGTGGCAGAAGTCTGTTCTGGTGTTCAGGAGACCATTCTTCAATTTCCTTTCCTGGTCTTTTGTTTTCTGGGTTGGCAAGATATGGGAATGTTGCAGTCTATTGCCTTTATAACTGAAGTGTGATACAACTAGATGATAAAGGAATGGCGATGATAGAATCCAAAGGAAGTGGCACCCATTCTCCTTGCCCCAAAAGCGCACTGACAGTGGAGTTGGTTCATTTTTATTTATAGGCTTCTCTATAGCACTTATCACTATAATATCAGAGTCTGAAAAAGATAGATCAATTTATTTTAATGATGTTCCTGGATGTAGGGAACTGCAATCTCCATTTTACAGGTGGGATGCTGAGCCCTAGAGAGGAGTGGTGACTTGTCCCATGTCACACAGGAAGAGCTAGGATTAGAACCCAGACCTCGTCAGTCCCATTCCAATGCTTTGTCCCAAAACAATTTTTTTCTTTTGTGTGAATCCTGCCATGTGAGTTAATGAAAGCATTGTCACGGACTCACAGATTGTGCCCACTCTTGGCCCCATGCGGTCCGTGGGGGGTGCCCCTTTTAGTGAGACAACCCTTCTCGGGGGTCCACTCTCTCTCAGGGTCAGGCCCCTCCACCTCCTGGATCCGCACCTCTCTGAGCCTTAGCACGTCTGTCTCTGCCGTGGGCCCCCTCAGGGAGTCCACTCGCTCTGGACCCCCGGGGCCTCCACCCCTGAAGGGGTTGATGCAACCCTGTTCTCTAGACCAGAGTGACTCTCAGCCATCTTCCATCCCCCTTAGCAACTGATCCAGCAGGCGCTGGAAGGTGGCAGGTGCTCCCTTGAGGCCGAAAGGCAGGACCAGGAACTCGAGCCCTATTGGAGTGGTGAAGGCGGACTTCGCCCTGGCCTCCGGGTCCAAAAGCACTTGCCAGTAGCCTTTGGTAAGATCCATGGTAGTGAGGTACCGGGCACCCCCCAACTTGTCTAAAATTTCATCAGTTCTGGGCATGGGGTAGGCATTGGACACGGTAATGGCATTGAGCTTCCGATAGTCCACACAGAACCGGATCGACCCGTCCTTCTTGGGGACCAGCACCACGGGTGAGGCCCAGGGACTGGCGGACGGCTGGATCACCCCTAAAGCCAGCATGTCCCTGACCTCTCTCTCCAGGTCCTGGGCTGTTTTCCCAGTGACCCTGAATGGGGAACACCTGATGGGAGGGTTGGTTCCCATCTCCACCCGGTGGACAGCCAGGTTAGTGAGCCCAGGCCGGCTGGAGAACAGCTGTCAGTATGAATGCAGCCCGGCTCTGATCTCTGCCTGCTGGGCAGGGGTTAGCTGGTCTGAGAGGGGAATTGATTCTAGCGAGGGGTTAGCCCCAGCCTCAGGGAGGAGTCCCACCAGGGGGTCCTCTCCTTTCTCCTCCCACTGCCCACACACAGCCAGCACCAACTTCTCCCTGTCCCAGTATGGCTTCATCATGTTGATGTGATACACCCGGTGGCTGTGAGCCCGGTTGGACAGTTCCACCACATAGTTCACCTCGTTTACCTGTCTGATGACCGTGAAGGGGCCGTCCCAGGCTGCTTGCAGCTTGTTCTTCCTCACGGGGATGAGGAGCATCACCTGATCCCCAGTAGCATATGAGCGGGCACGGGCTGAGCGGTCGTACCAGACCTTCTGCTTCCTCTGGGCCCTTGCTAGGTTCCCCCTAGCGAAGCCCATGAGCTCCACGAGCTTTTCCCGGAAAGTCAGTACATACTCTACCACTGATTCCCCACTGGGAGAGGCCTTTCCTTCCCACTCGGCCCTCATCAAGTCCAGGGGACCCCTCACCCTCCTTCCGTACAGCAACTTGAACGGGGAGAACCCTGTGGATTCCTGGGGCACTTCCCTATATGCGAACAGCAGGTGGGGTAAATACTTGTCCCAGTCCTGCGGGTGCTGGTCTATAAAGGTTTTCAGCATCCTCTTTAGGGTCCCATTGAACCTCTCCACTAGCCCGTTGGACTGAGGGTGGTAGGCTGAGGCCCAGGTGTGTCGGACCCCACACTTCTCCCACAAGCACTGGAGCAGGGTCGACATGAAGTTAGACCCCTGGTCTGTAAAGACCTCCTTGGGGAACCCCACTCCGCTGAAGATGGTCAGTAGCGTGTCTGCCACGGTGTCTGCCTTGATAGAGGACAAGGCCACCGCCTCAGGGTAGCGCGTAGCAAAATCTACCACCACCAAGATGTATTTCTTCCCTGACCGGGTCTCCCTGCTGAGAGGCCCCACTCTGTCCACGGCCACCTTCTGGAAAGGCTCCTCTGTGATAGGCAAAGGTCTCAGCGGGGCTTTACACTTATCTTGGGCCTTTCCCACCCTCTGGCAGGAGTGACAGGTCCTGCAATACTGTCGGATAGTGTCAAAGACCCCGGGCCAGTAAAAGTTCTGCAGCAGCCTCTGCCTGGTGCGCCGGATGCCCTGATGCCCCGAAAGGGGGATATCGTGGGCCAAGAACAACAGTTTGCGGCGGTACCTCTGGGGAACCACCAGCTGCCTCCTGACTTTCCAAGATTCAGTTCGCCCTGAACCAGTCCATTCCCGGTACAGGAATCCCCTCTCCCACAGGAATTGCTCCCGGCAGTCCTCCCCCTGGGATCCTGCACTGTCGTGGCTAGCCAGGACCCTCAGTTTCTCCAGGGAGGGATCCACCTCCAGCTCCATTTGGAATTCAGCTGCTGGGTCTGAGGCTACCACCCTGGCTGGTGGTGCCTCAGTTTCCCCACCCTGGGACGGGGCTCCGGTCCAGCCCTGTTGAGCCCTACCCTTGGCGCTTCAGCCCCCCCCTCGGGAGGTCCCTCGCCGGCTCTGGCTCCGGCTCCGGGTAAGGACCAGGGCGCTATGAGTGTACTCCGGCCAGTTCTCCAAGTCATTACCCATTAGCACCTCGGTAGGCAGATGGTCGTGCACCCCAACCTCTTTGGGTCCCTCCTTAGCCCCCCATTTCAGGTGTATCCTCGCTACAGGCACCTTGACGGGGGGCCCAAACACTCCCCTCAGCATCAGGTAGGCATCAGACACTAGCTGGTCTGGGTCCACCACCTCAGACCGCGCCAGCGTCACCTCTGCACCCGTGTCCCAGAACCCCTGGACAAGTCTTCCCCCCACCTCAATGGGGATGATGTGGCGATTGTTCCCTGGGGCCTGTCCCACGCTCACCCGGCGGATTGGGTATGGGTGCTCTGGACCTGGGGCCCCGCCTTCCCCTGCTGGTCTGGCCTGGCGGTCCCCTCCCCCTGGCACAGCCCTCTCGACTGCAGCCCCTGGGCCCGGCGGTGCCCCCTCTCAGTGGGCTTCCACCCAGTTAACACCCCACGGGTTCTGCTTGGTTGCCATTTCCTTCATCTTCAGGCACTGTGCCACCTTGTGCCCCTTTTGGCCACAGTAATTACACCTCATGTCCCTCAAGTCCCACGAGGGGGGTCGCCCTGCCCCGGCAGTCCCGGGCACCCCTGAGTTGGGCTTCCTGGAGTCCCACCTTTGAGAGGGCTCAGGGTGACTCCCCTTATGAGTCCCTGATGTGGGTCTCCCCCCTACCCCCGATCTACTGTCCACTAACTCATCTGCCAGCGCCCCTGCACGGCGCAGATCCTTGGGCTTCTGGTCCACTAGCCACATCTTAAGGTCCGGAGGGCAGATGTCATACAGCTGCTCCAACCCCACCAGGTTATACACATCCTCTGCGGTAGTGGCCCCTGCGCCCTTCTTCCACTTGTGGAGATATTCCCCCAGCAGGTTGGTGACCTCCTTGTAAGAGACACCTGAGGCCTTGCGCACATCCCGGAATTGTTTCCTGTACGCCTCGGGAGTCAGTTCAAACTTCAGCAGCAAAGCCTGTTTGAACAGGTCGTAGTCCCCCGTCTCAACACCATCCATTTGGCTGAATGCCTGTATGGCTTTGGGACCTAACCAGGGGGTCAGACAGCGAAGCCTGTCTGCGGGGTCAATCTGGGGTCAAGCCTTCTCAAAGGCTGTGAGGTAGGCATCGATACTGCCCCCCCTCCCCCTTTGAACTGGGGCAGCAGTTTGGTGTCTAGATTCCCCACACCACTGGCGTCTCGGGGCCCTTCCCCACTTACCCCGCGGCAGGCCTTCTTGACTCGCCTCTCGTCCATCTCCAACTCGTGCTTCCGCTGTTCTACACGGTCTGCTCGTTCTCTCTCTCTGTCCACCAGCCTCCGATCCTCCAGCTCCTTTGCTTTCAGCTGCAGCTCCAATCTCCGCAGCTCCTCTAGGGAGGGACCTGACTGGAGTCTCCCTGTACTGACTGGGGAGTCAGGTCTGACCCACTCCTGGTCACTACACAGACTGCCCCCACGGCTACTCCCCGGCTCTCTGGGCACCCCGGGAGCCCCCCTGGGGTCTGGAGCCTGCGCCTCAGGCTGGTCATTCTCTACAAGCTGAGCAATCAGCCGCTCCTTAGTGAGCCTTCCCACGGTCAGCCCCCTCTCCCTGTAGAGACGTGCCAGGTTGCTCTTACGGAGCTGGTTCTAGGCCATTTCCAGGCTGGTTCTGTTCAATACCCTCATTCTATCGCTGGCAGCCATTCACTGCAAAGCGCCTGCGCCCGCAGCCAACGTCTACAGGGTACATCCACGACCAATCCCACTTCGGACACCAGGTTGTCACGGACTCGCAGATCGTGCCCACTCTTGGCTCCATGCGGTCCGGGGGGGGGTGCCCCTTTTAGTGAGACAGCCCTTCTCGGGGGTCCACTCTCTCTCGGGGTCAGGCCCCTCCACCTCCTGGATCCGCACCTCTCTGAGCCTTAGCACGTCTGTCTCTGCCGTGGGCCCCCTCAGGGAGTCCACTCACTCTGGACCCCCGGGGCCTCCACCCCTGAAGGGGTTGATGCAACCCTGTTCTGTAGACCGGAGTGACTCTCAGCCAGCATAAAACAAAAGGGTTTATTGAGAGTTGAACACAGCACAGGAAACTCTCTGAGCCTCAGGCCTGTCCTCCCTCAGCACAGCACATCCCAGTCTCTCTGCAACCAGGTGGGCTCTGCCTGCTTCCCCTCTCCAGCCCCGAGCCCCCCTGCTCGCAGCTGGGCATCTGAGATCCCCAGCCCCAGGCCCCGCCTCTGTCCATTGTCTTCTCTCCAGGTAAACAGGGTCATAAACCGGGGCCTCCGCTCCTGCTTCTCTCCTCTGGCTGGAACCGGCTGGTTAGGTCACTGGGTCCTCACTCTGCAGCCCATTGTCCTCCCACTGGCCAGAACCGGCTGTGTCTCCTCAGCTGGGCCTCTGGGTCACCAGGTCGCCAGGTCACCGGTCGCTGGGGTATCCATCCTCCCGGCCATCGGCTGGGTCCCCACGTCCTCTCTCCGGTCCTCTGCAAAACACACTCCCTCTCCCCTCACCTCGTGAACTAGTAACACCCAGGGAAACTGAGTCCCACCCCCTCCGCATGCAAACCATTGAAACTCCACAGAAAACAAGAAAACCCCCCACTTCGTCACAAGCATCTTAGATTGTTTTAAAGTTAGTCTGATTCATCCATTGCCGTCTTTTTAGAACCAATCTTTGCTGCAGAAATGACGTTTTCTTACCAGTGTGGAGAGAAAACACGGTGCTATGGCTGCATTAGTGAATGGTGTTTTAGCTTATATCATAAACAAACTATTCAAGATCTAGAATAAAATGGTTATCTAATGCTGTAACTTCTGACTATGCTGTAAGAGAAAATATAAGAAACCCCTAACCATGGCTAAGTGCTTAGTTAGTATGGTTCCTTTTTGTAGTATAGATGAGCCTTGGGAAAATTCTTATTTAGTCTCATGAACGGGTTAAAGAAATAAGCACTTTGATTGGACAGTGAATTTTTACTCATGGCTGTTTAGTAACTGGGTTAATACATCTGCCACAGGGGTCAAAGAACTCATCTGCTCTGTGATATTTCTCTTCTTTCCACATGACCCAAAGCCCAATTTCATTCTTGACTTCTTGAAATTAGAGACCTGGAGTTAAACTATGCAGAATTTTTGATTGCTGCATTTTGAATGACTTTATTATTTTGAAAACTGAAGAATCGGAATATATATTGACCATGCATGGTCAATATATTATTCCAAGCTAACAGAAGATCTGAGATAACCTTAACTACAACTGATATAACCAGCACCGATTGTCATCTTATTGGGCAAATAATCTGTAGCAGTGATACCATTATATTGTGTGGTATATTAGTCATTTAGGGATCTCCTGAGCTGGTGTAAATTGTCATAGCTCCTTTGACTTCAGTTGAACTACAATTTTCACAAGTAGAGCATCTGTTTCATTGTGACTACTTATGTACTGGGCCCCTCACTCCTTCTGTACCAAGGAATTAAGATAATCTGAAGATACTTTAATATTTAGGCTAAACATGTATTTAAATTATTTTAATTTGTGTGGAAAGTGTGGCATGGTTTAAAAAAAAATTGTTGCCTTTTTGCTTTTTTTCCATGTAGTTTTAGGCATAAATGTTGCTTCTAGACTTCAGAACAGTGACAGTCCAGAGGTATGGGACTAACTTTCTAGTGCTATCTGATCATAACATTTGTTTGTCTCAGAAAAGTGTGTTTTTATTTGGCATATGTTGGAAATCACATGAAATGAAATCATAGCTTTCCCTGTGCTTTTTAAAAAAAAAAAAAAAAAAAAAGAGCCTTATTAGCTCTGATGCACCAAAAAAATAACTTTTAATTAATTGGTAATCAACTTTGTAACCGTAGAAGATTTCGAATTAACAATGTGAATTCTTAAGAACATGGAAAGAGAAAAGTCCATTGTCTTAAAATGGTAACAGTTGACAAGTATGCCATTTCAGTGCATTGTGAATACAGACTCTCGTTTCATTTGTTCCTAGCAATACAGGCTGCTTATTGGAAAGAATTGGTATTTAACAAGTTGCACTAAGGCATTTACAGCTTTTTTTATTCACTAGGAATGTGTGTTACTTAATGAGTTACTTTGGTATTGCCTCCTGTTTTAGTAGTTCTAATAAGGGATTTGAATAAGGAGGTGACATGTTACTTCTACACCAATGGGACAAATTTTGGACTTTTTTTGTTATGGAGGATATAAATCAGATTTTTCTTATGGGAGAAATCCATGTGTAACTGATTTAAAAGAAAGAAAGAAACAAAAAAACCACAGCACTGCAGAGGCTGCCTTGCACAGACTTTTTTCTTTCTCTTAAGAGCAGTTGTAAGTGCTGCTTTATAATAGACTAACCTAGAAATTGTTACCTATAACTTGTCATTGCTCATATTTCTGACTGTACTAATGATGCTCATTGTTTTCGCTTCAGACTTCTACATGCATGCACCTTTTGAATTTCCTTCATGGAAAATCTGCCCAACTCTAGACTTAGATTAATTTCTTGTTTTGCAGAACACTTCCTGTTCATTAATATCTGTCTAGCTCATGGCTTTTATTTTTTTTTGTTTCCTTTTTCTCATGGGGTCATGAAAGATTTGGGTCTGTGCTGTTTGTTTCCTGAGCTCTTGACATGGTGTGTGCTAAATTTTACTTTAGATTATTTCATACATGCTGAAACTTGCAGACTTGAATGTTTTTACTTTTATTTACTTAACATAAACATTTTTATGATAGGTATACTATAAAAGATTATGACCAATTCCTGTTATGATTCAGAAGTTGCTGTGTTCTTCAGACTTAAGTAAAATAATTGCTGTTTAATTATAACGTCACAGTAGTGACCCTGAAGTTAAGATTAAGAGGTGGTGTGTTTTGACATTCCTCCTTAGCTGTTAACTTCCTTTGTTAGTCCAAAGGTGAATTTGTTTATGCTGTAATCAATTAGGCAATCACTAGAAGCCCAGCTCTGTAATTTCTAGAGTGGTTGCTGAAGTTGGAACATGTTTGACTAACTCTGATGCAAAGTCTTAGTAGCAATTGTATCCCAATTAAAGAGAACAGTGTACACAGAGAAAAAAAAAATCATTTTAGCCAAAGACAAGTGTAGCAGAGTATTTTAGTGGAATTGGTGATTGTATAGACACCATCCTTCTCCCCCATTTGAGCCTTCCTGAGCATTGGTATTTTTATAACAATCTCTTGGGTCCATGGGTCTCTCTTGAAGTTATTTCTAACTCTCTATGCCCAAATACTCAGCAGTGGTGTTCAGATGGATTGTGGTCTCTTTCTATAGGAGAAGCAACTCTGGCAATGAGACTTTGCTTGTTTAGTGCAGAAGGGCTCGACGTCTCAACAGCATTCTGTTTCCTGAACCTATCTTCTCTCATATGTCTGCATAGTGAACATGTGTGAAAGTGTCCTTTTGGCAAGCTGTGGAAATCTAAAAGCTTGTGCCAACTAACAGTGAAATGTGCCACCTCCATTAATATCCTACAGTAAAAATTTTGATTTTGAGTATAACAGGCTGTACATAGTAGCTGGTACAATGTTAACCAGGAATACTGGATAGTTTACATATCACTTATTATACCCTTTCACCTTAAATGTATGAAGAGTTGAAGTGCTATATTTCTCTTGTACGATGAGTGCATCACAAAGCTGGCTGCAGAGAATTAAAGACGTGTCCGATAGCTCCCATATAATGATAGCACAAGATATAAAATTGACTTATGAGTCAAAATCATTGTTCTAGTAGTTAAAGACGTTTTAAAGAGATGTGTTAGCATAAAGTTAACACTTTCTGAAATGTACAAGTAATGAACAAAGAAGAATCTAATAGGATGTAATTGGAAACACCTGATCAGGGTGCTGCCTTTGCTTTTCAAGCAGCTTTACATTATAAGCATAGTATTCAAAGACAGAAATGTTTAAATAACCTACAGTGGTATCATAGGAAAAGTGGAAAAATAAGGAAATTAAAAGTTGAGGCTGCCATTCTGTCCTTAATTCACCTGGGTATGGCTAGGTCATAGAGATCAATGAGAGATATGTATTTGACGCAATACTACAGCGTGATCTCTGGGTTCATTCTTGACTTTGCTTTTGTTTGCGCCACCCTTTCACTGTTTTGTAAATGTTCTCATTTGTTGTTGAAGCTGCATCGGTTTGTGGGGAGTCTTGGTTTATTTTTAGGAAATCGTATTGAAGGAGATGTATCAGAATATAAAAGCTCTTTTTGACTGAGAAACTTGTAATTATTATTCATATTTAACCTACATTCAAAGGGGAAAGTTCCTTGAAACATAAACATCTTGCATGGCATCTGTTCCTCATTCTGAAGTTATAACCTTTATAGGCATATTCAGCATTTTGTAAATCTCTTAAATTTTCTCCATGTTTACTGAAAATGTATTTCCTTCCATATTCATGTTACAGATAAAGACTTGAGTCCTCTGAGTCTTCTCCTGTAATGTTTAGTGACCTTATATCTTCACCTATATTAGTCTCTCAGTTCTGCTGCATGTTACAACATACATTAAAAGAATCATGAGGCCATGTCTTGGTGCACAGGGAATTCAGCATTAAGGTTGAGATTGAACTTTTATTATATTTTCCCCCTTTTCAGCTAATTGTGGCTTTCTGAGCCTCTTTGTGAATTCCACACTTGACTTCGGCCTGGAAATTCATTTTTTGCAAGATTCCGTAAAATCTGTATAGTTACCTGACTTCTACATGTGAGAAATTCCCCATCTATTATCAGAAATTTTGCAAACAAAACTCAGTGATGACTGTACCAGTTTTCTTCAAACATGACTTGCTTTGTAGATCTTAATGAGATTATTTGGGGAAAGGAGTACAGGGATAAGGTAGGTATTTGCAAGTCCCTTATCTGAGTACCTGGTCTAAGGAACAAGGTACACCTTTACCCCGATATAACGCTGTCCTCAGGAGCCAAAAAACTTACTGTGTTATAGGTGAAACCACGTTATATCGAACTTGCTTTGATCCGCCAGAGTGTGCAGCCCTCCTCCCCCCCCCCCCCCCCCCGAGCGCTGCTTTACCGCATTATATCCGAATTAATGTTATATCGGGTCGCTTTATATCGGGGTAGAGGTGTAATTGGATATTGTAAAATCTCAGAGATGGTTATGTCTCCATGGAGGCCACATGTAGGTGCAACAGCAGTACATAAATTTTTATGTTCTAGAGGAATAAGCGGAAGGTGGGTTGGTCAGAACTTGTGAGTTTTATTCCCACCTTTGCCAGTAATGGCCCTTCATATTCTGTACGTACTTAGCACACACACACTTTCTTTTGCTTCTTTTGAGCCTGGGTGGAAGTGAAGTATACAGGATATACATGAAAAGATTGCAAGTGATTTGAGGAGAGGGAATGTTTGACAATAGCATTTTCTGCAGGGAAGCTGACTTCAAAAAGAAAATGCAAAATAGCAATGTGGACCATTTAGACTCTGCTGGAAGGGGATGAATTGGTCTGGTTGGTAGTCGTTACTTTCCCTGGAAATACAGATTAAATATAGCTAGAGCTGTCTCAGCTTTTCATCCTCAATTTAGATGCATTGAGTTCTATGAAGTTCAGGCAAGACCTTAACTGAAATTCTGTCAGCTGTGTGAAGGTATCAGGGCCGATGATGCATTCTCTAAGAGTAGGGAGTTGTCCTGCTGTACATTTCCTCTTTCTGCTGTTGTGCAGTGTCCTGTTTTCTGGCTGGCTGCTGGCCTTTGCCACAGAGGCTGGTGCACTTCATTGCTTCTGAATGTGTAAAATTTATGTAGTGCTTCAGTATGAAAGATGCAATATAAATGCAAAAGAATACTACAGTATACTCAATTAATACATGCTAAATCAGAATGGCTGCATTTTAAGGACATATCAGCACGCTTTTTGAGTAGGAGAGACTGGCAAGAGGCCATTACAAAAGCATTTTCTGTCTTACTCCCCATTCCATTCCAAATCTAGTTCAATGTTCTAGTCCAGATGATTAAAACCTTTACTCAGGCCCCTGTCTGTTAACAAACATTTTCCATCTGCAACCTACCAAAATTCCTGCATTAGTAAGGAACACTAACATGGTTGGTATCACAAATTCCAGGAGTCAGAGGCAGAACATTCATGGTAGAGAACTCCAGTCGTGATCAACACAAGCCCAATCACTATTAGAGCACAACGTGAGACAGAATTTCTTTCAGGTCTTCCCATCCAGGGGAGGGCTAAAGAACCATCGTATAGACCTCATCTGTGCTAGAGAAATAATCAAAAAGCCCCACTGATATTTAATGCCGTTTCAGCTAAACCAGAGTTATCATTATTGGGAGCCCAAGTATAAGCAACTCCCCTGACTACTTTCTACAGATTCTGCAGCAGTGTTGAAAATGGGGTTGGCAGCTAGTTTGCTTGTCAAGAATGTCTCTCACTACGCTGCTAACATCAGTTCATCTGAACTAAAGTTAACCCCAAT
The DNA here is from genome assembly GCF_013100865.1 of Trachemys scripta elegans. Taxonomy (NCBI): domain Eukaryota; kingdom Metazoa; phylum Chordata; order Testudines; family Emydidae; genus Trachemys; species Trachemys scripta. The sequence goes on along the minus strand of NC_048300.1, from coordinate 59,003,336 downwards.
GTGATATCTTGTATTAATTTATCTAGTGTAGAAAGGGCCATGAAGAAAGTGAGAAAAAAGGGAAGGAAAGCATGAAGGCGGGAGTGTCATAAGTAAGGAATAACTAACCAACCATGTCTTTATGGAACATTTTATTTCAATTTGTAGTTTACACCTAGTTACTATGATTAGGCACTTTATGACTACAAGATAGAAGATTCCTGGGAAACTGATTTGTTGGGGATGAGGAGTGGTTTGTTACTAATGGCTGCTGGAGGTGCCTTCCGGAACAGAAAGAGATGGCTCCTGCCTGCCCCAATGGTACCAAGTTACTTAATTAGCACAATTAAGGCAGAATTAGCATAAATTTTATTATGGGGATGGATTTAGCTATTGCCAACTAAAGTGGTGAAACAGGAATTAAATTCTAAGTGCTGGGCTTTTTAAAAAAAAAAAAAAAAAAATCTAAATATCTAAAGTGATAAAAATTAAGGGATACATTTCCTGCCAAGCAATTGTCAAGGGTGTTTGGATGCTTGGGAGACATTAAATTAGATAGTTCATGATTATGGAATTTGCAAGCTTCATTGGTAATCCTTTTTCCTTCAAAAATGCAAGGAATATACCATGCAAAAAACCCTCTTGAATGCAATGTCAAAGCAGTAAAGTCAAGTAATCATATCATGAAAGACAGAGTTAAATATGAAAGGTCAACCTTAAATTTGCTCCTCTGGGCTTGTACATTTAACATTGTCCCACATTATAGTTTCATAGTGACAAATTTCAATTAGGCTTTCTTATATAAGTATATAGTATCCACATTTTTCAGGCTTGGTTTTTTTTCTCTCCTCTACAAAGCAGGCAGTGTTGGGGGGGGAAAAAAAGGTCGAATACTTTTTACAAGTAAAAAGCAACAGAGGGTCCTGTGGCACCTTTAAGACTAACAGAAGTAGTGGGAGCATAAGCTTTTGTGGGTAAGAAGTTCACACCTCAACTGCTAGCAGAGCACCTCACCCTCCCTGATTGAACTAACCTCGTTATCTCCTTACTGATTTATACCTGCCTCTGGAGATTTCCATTACTTGCATCTGAAGAAGTGAGGTTCTTACCCACGAAAGCTTATGCTCCCAATACTTCTGTTAGTCTTAAAGGTGCCACAGGACCCTCTGTTGCTTTTTACAGATTCAGACTAACACGGCTACCCCTCTGATACTTTTTACAAGTAAATGTTTGAAGTCTGCAAGTTAAATCTCTCAATCAGGGTTTGCCTTCTCTGCAGTGTTAGCCTCTAGCCCAACTCATATCTACACAAATAAATCTCTAGCTTGAGTAAAGTGTTACTTTAAGCTTGAACCCATCAGGGTGTGTGAGTTGAAGCTTGAATGTTGCTGATGCTTGAACTAGTGATGCAGTGGGGGGATCCAGCTACAGCTCAAGTTAACACATTTATTAGCTGTTAATCTACTCACTCTGTGGGCTTGTCTGCACATACCGGTGTTCCACGTGTGGCGATTGATGCATCGGCGGTTAAATCGACCGCCGATCACTCTCCTGTCGACTCCTATACTCCACCTGAACAAGAAGCGCAAGGGGAGTTGATAGAGTGTCTCCCGTCGACATTGCGTAGTGTGGACGCCGCGGTAAGTAGATCTAAGTTTGTTGACTTCAGCTACGTTCTTTAGATTGATCTACCTCCGTGGTGTAGATCACTTGTGCTAAATCACTGTGAAGTGTTTCCACAGTGTGACTACTCTCACTTGAGTTACCTTCCAAATACTACATTTGAGATAGGCTATGTCTACACAGCAACTGAGTGGATGCTTCCCAGCACATATAGGCAGACGTGCTATCTGTGCTTGAGCTAGCATGCAAAAAATAGCAGTGTAGCCTCAGTGCCATAGGCTCCACTAGAATTACTAGCCCAAACTGCTGCCTATACTGCCGCAGCCAGACTATTTTTTTAGAGCACTAGCTCAAGCAGAGCTATCGTGTCTGTCTAGCCACTCTGAGAAGCCCCCTCCTAGCTGCTCTGTAGACAAATCCCGAATGTAATAACTTGAGCTAACTTGCAGTACAGACCAGACCTCAGACTTTTTTTTAGAGCATTCGCTGTCTCAATCTTTAGCTTGTATTCAAGTTTAAAAATTCATAACTTTAGACTACTGAACTCATTTTCCCTCAAACATGAATACTACACATGGAAACATGCTGTGTGTACTATAACTTACTGTAAGGTTGTAGTTCCCCGATATGATTGGTGCGCTACACATGTTTAATAGAAATTAGAATTTCTTACTATAGTCAGTGCTTGTGGTGCCACCTATAGTTAAGCTTGCCTCAGCACTTCCTATTATATTATCCTGTTTTCAGTTCTTATAACTTGGCCAAATTTAAATTGTTAAAGTTGAAATCTGCAAGTCCAGGTGTCTCCTTAAGGCTGAACTCTTTTTACGGAAGGCTTCAGCAGCTGTTTCCAAGAACAAGATTAGGGAAAAATACATTTTTGCACATTTTTACAACCATGTCTTTGAGAAACATTATAACCTCAATGGCTTGGAGCTGGGACTTGAAATTTGGGGCGGCCTTTGTTTCAGAGAGAGATCTTTTTACCTTCTTATGAAAGGGCAACATTATGTTATCACCCCTTTATGGTTCGATGTGGGTCTGTAGGCCCCTGCATCAATTTCCCCTTCACATGATGTTTGCAGGAATAATCTACCGGGGTTTATGTCCAATAACAAACCCCTTTCTTGAGGGCTGGTTTATTAAAACAAACCCAAAGTAAAGCCTCTTCCTACTCACCTCCAGTCTCTAGCTGGGCACAGCTCCTCTTACTCGAGGTCTCTCAGGTTCCAAGCCTCTCTACTTAGTACAGTTATCAGCCCTTCCCAAGTTTTGTGGAATCAGTCTGTCCCCTTGAGGTCGGGATGTTGCAGAGACCCACTTCTTAGGCCTGTGTCTGCTAGACTGTCTGGTCACTCCTCCAGCAGTTTCCCCAGTTCCTTTCTTCTTGAGCCTTTTCAGCAGCTCTCCTCTTACTTCACCTTGGGTGCATCCATTTCCCTTATAAGGTCAAGGTTCCTTCCCTGCCCAATTGCGTGGCACTGGAACCCTTGCCCCCTCTTAAAGGGCTCAGTCACCCGTGACACTTCCCTATGAAAAAACAGCCAGTTTGGGCAATTTATAAGACTTTGAAAAATATCAATTCGCATATGGTCAGTAGAAACTTGTTATAGATTAGCAGCTAAATCCTCCAAAATTCTGTCTGCACTGGGCATGCTCTATCCCCTCACAACTCTTGCATGGACTGGACTGGGCATACACCTTCCCCACAGTGACTGGACGTGCTCCAACCCAGTGCTGAGCAGGACTTTCCATGCAGTTGCTGCTGCTGGCTTTTGGAAGTCTCTGTGGCACCGGAACTGAGCAGGGTTTGGATGGTGTGCAGACATGGGGCCATACATTGAATAATAAGGATAAAACAAGATATTGAATAACTTATTGTTCAGTGAACAACGAATGTGCCGAGTTTCTAATGTGCCAGGGGATGGTCACCCTCAAGCTCCGTCCCCACTCCACTTCTTCCCCCAAGACCCCACCCCTGCCCTGCCTCTTTCTGCCCCGCCCCGCATCTTTCCACCCTGTTCAGCCCCCTCCCCTGAGCGAGCCCAGCTCTTGCTCCTCTTTCCCCACCCCCAGCGCCTCCTGCAGGTTGTGGAACAGCTGATTGCAGTGGAGGGGGAGGAGGTGCTAATCGGGGGCTGCTTGCACCCACCATTTTTTTTTCTGTGGGTGTTCCAGCCCTGGAGCACCCATGGAGTCAGTACCTATGGTGAACACCATCTCTGCTGTGGACTGAATGAAAGACTGCATTATAATGCATACCCACAATGGGGCCAAAATAAGGCAGCATGGGTGACCTTAATGCTGACGTTTCTTAACTTTTGAGTGCTAAAAAATTCCGCCACCTTTTAAACATGGGTGTGTGTGTGTAATCTTACATAAACTGATTAATTCACAATTGAAGGACAAGGTGGGTGAGGTAATATTATTGGACCAACTTCTGTTGGTGAGAGAGACAAGTTTTCGAGCTTTCACAGAGCTCTTCTTCAATAGACTGCTTTTAAAGCATGAGCACAAGGCTAAAGTTAAGTTTGAGCTTTCATCATTAACTATATATTTCCTGATGTGTGCTTCATTTCTTAACGTTACCACTGTATTAATGTTACCGGTTTCAGTTTGGAATTTCTATTGCCATTCACTCCACTTTTTAACATAGCATACAATAATTTGAACTGGTCATTTGGAACCTTTCACCATTGGCATTCTCACTGTTCAATACACTATTCCCAAATTTTACTCACTTTATAGAACAGTTATATCGTTCTGTTAAGAAGCTCGTATACAATTTATACAAAATATCCAAAGGGTTGATTGAGGGTCTAATTAACAACGTCTAATTCTCCTCCTCCCTATACAAGATGAAGTGTTACGGTGCTGTGGACGACACTGATGAAAAGCAATATAAAGAAAAACTAAAATATAGGGCTAGATCGGTTTTCTTTAACACTAAATAATCTACTGGCCTACTTGGATGAACATATACATACGTGGGTTACAGTATTGCTTTTACTCGGTGCAAAGATTCAGCTCAACAGATTCTTCAGCGGAATTATAAACCTTTGAAAATTGCTGTATAATGGAAATGTTGACAGACTATTAGCTACAGTGGTACAAATGCATTGCTCAAACATACATATAGTTGTCTCAGGTTGCTGAATACATTAAACAATACATCCATTACATATGCAGTAAGGAGGCTTATGTATAGTCTTTGTTGCATGTCATGCCATTCATTAATTATTAAAGTATTTCTCAGACACATGACCTCTGACATGCTGGATGGGTATCAGTCAGTGAGCTAAGATGTTTAGGCTGTAGCGATGCTGAGATCCTGCTGTATAATTGCCGTTCTGGAAAAGGCCCAGGAAGCATTTAATCACCATTCCAATTACAGTGTCATTGAAGCAGATCAGAGTTTTTCTACTGCCAATTCATTGCAACTTCTAAGTTGTAAAAGAACTTGTGTGCTTCATTTCTTAACCTTACCACTGTATTAATGTTACTGGTTTCAGTTGTGAATTTCTATTGCAGTTCACACCACTTTTTAATTTAGCATAAAACAGTTTGAACTGCTCATTTGGAGCCCTTCACATGGCATGCTGGAATGTCTCAGGGCTTATGTGCATGGCAAAGCACACTAGTGGGATGATTTGTAGAGAGCCATAACGTGCTGCACTCTACAGCTGCCCCACATAGACCCTCATGGCATGCTCTAAAAGATACCTACTACACATTAAACAGTCTGAACTAAGTACATTTGAAGTGCACCAGCAAGATCTACATGGAGCAGTTGGAATGCACCATGTTAGTGTGCTCTGCAAATCACTCTAGTGTGCTTTGCTGGCTGCATAGACAAGCCCTTAGTCCCAATAAAAATGCAGATTCTGGGATTTTCCAGTTGTTCTGAAATCTAGTGTTCAAATGTATATCCAGTTAAATATCTCTCTCTCACTCACATACACTCACACACTTCAAATAAAAGCTCTGAACCAGTATTTAGGGAAATCTGACTCTACTCAGGCATTGAAGGGGGTGCATCGAGCATAGAAAAATTCTTATGCTTTTTAAGAATGGTACAGGTACATCAGTCCTGCCAGTGGTGTCAGTGCTTACAAATTAGTATGGGGTGTGCAAACTATGGCCCGTGGGCTGCATCCAGCCCATTAGACCCTTTAATTTGGCCCTCGAGCACCATTGCCCCGCTCTGCCCGCCTGGCGCTCATGCCGGGGAGCGGGGTCAGGGGCTTGTCCTGTTCTGGCGCTTCTGCCAGTCAGCGGAGTTGGGGGCTCCTGCATATTCAGGACCTGCGTGATGGGCGTGAGGGCACACGTTACTCCAGCTGCATAACCTGAACGTACCTCACGTGCCATCAGAGCCTGGAACGTGCAAGCCCACGTGCCTGCTACTTGTTGACTTAGGTGACTCTGATGTTTTAGTAGTGTTAATTTTCCATTGTTGAGGATAAAACAAAGTAGTTGGCCGGGGAGTGCTCAGTGGCAGTTTTCACGTGGGAGGAGATTTCTGAGAGCAGGGGGTTGGTGAATCTCAATGAGTTCCAATGACTGGAAGCTGAAGCCGGACAAATCCAGGCGAGAGAGAGAGCGAGCGCGCGTGTGTGGAAAGGGGATTAGTTTGATTTAATTATTGTAATATGTTGTTATGATGGTATATTTATAATAGTAGGTAAGGTTTTATGTTTATTTCCACTAAAATGAATATTTATTTAATAAAGTTTATTTGAATATCTCTGGTTTATTTTGTGAGCATTCATGGCCTGCCATACAATTTCCATACCCAGATTGTGGCTCTCAGACCAAAAGGTCTGGCCCCCCAACCCCCCCGCATTAGTAGTGCTAGTTCAGCTGTTACTGGGGAAAGGTTAAGAAATTTTCTAGCACAGACAAGGTTTGGGGAACTGAGTTTCTTACATTGCTTATTAGCAGTGAGGAGGAGTAATCTGGTATTAGTTTTTCAGTATGTGTTTAGCTTCCTTTCACCACCCCTTTATTTTTTAAACAGATTTTCAGTCCACCATGAAGCGTGATTTCATGACAAAGTCATTAGTTTCTCTGAGCTACACCTGACACTGCTTTTCAGCAAATAGATTTAATTGGAAAAGCGGAAGGTGTTTGGATATTAAATAGCTTTCTGCATATCTCTCCTCAGTTTCTTTCTAATGCTCAAAACTGACCATTTACATATGCTTGAAGTTCTAGATTGTTTTCTATCTTTTTAGATTTGAGTTACTATACTTTAAGTACAATACATCTAGCTCTGAGGATTTGCAGTTAGGATTTTAGTCATGCTCACTGGTGTAAAAAAAGTGGGATTACATATTGTATCTATGTAACTTATTGCAAAAACACTGGCAGGTACTGAGCAGGGTTTTGTGCCTTGAGTTGTACCACACTTTATGATAATGCTTAGCTACACTGCTAGTAATAAATGGAATACTTAGTGGAATAATGAATAGAATCCGGTAAAATGCTTTGAAATGTTGTTGGAGTGGATGAGCTCAGATCTTAATATAGTTTCACTACGATTAAGTAGAAAAGTGCAATCAGTAGTAACAGAATTTAAAGAACTTTTCATACTGCTGAATGTGATTCAGATTGCCAGTAAGTTATAATACCAGTATATATATATTTGAGATTTCAAGTATGTTAATTTTCACAATGATATTTCCTCTCTGCACAGCCTTCATTTTCCATTATGGTCCTTGGCCTTTAAAAAAAAAAAAAAAAAAAAAAACACCAAAACTCTAGTTTAGGCTGAAGGTTGACTTATGAGGCTTTGGCCTAAAAGCCTTTTTTAAATCTGGTGATGGGGGTGGGTATAAATGTTGGTTAGTGAGTTAAGATTTTAAAATGCAGTGTGTGAGAGTGGGCAAGCGTTCACATACTTCTGAATCCTTAAAATGGGGTCTTCATCTACTGGGGAAATTTGCAGGCATTAGCAGGGAAAGTGAAAGACAGGGCTGCCAACTCTCCAGGATTGTCCTGGAGTCTCCAGGATTAAAGATCAGTCTTTAATTAAAGATTATGTCATATGGTGAAACATCCAGGAATACATCCAACCAAAATTGGCAACCTTAAAGATAACAGTTCAAATTACCTAGAAATTTTCTTTTGTTATACTTAAACATACTACTTTTTGCTAGTGTGTAAATATCACTGTGACTGTAGTTTTGCCTGAGGGCAGACTTGTACATTTTTTCCTCTATCAAAGTCCCTATGTTGCTGCTGCTACTTTCTACTCTATCTGTTTAAAGGAATATTGTGTTCTCTACTACCTGAACTTTCCTTTAGCCAGTGAGGCCTATAGAAATGTTACATCTGATTATTCTCTATCCTCAGGGATTTTCCAGCTGCCTTGAAGTATCTTCTGCCTCTAATTTTCTCTGTCATGCCACTTGACCTGGGTAGCTTGTTTCACTTTGTAGTTTCTGAATCCACAGGGTAACTTTACCTCAGTTAAATGGTTTTTCTGACACTGTATCTTCCAATTGGTTTTAACTTCATAGTCTCTCTTTAAGCCAATACCATTAGTTTGATTTGATTTATTCATATCTGTGGATGTCTGAATACTAACTTAAATTATTTACAAGAGTAGGTTGTAAATTATCTATAGAAATCCATAGTTTAACAGACACGAGTTATACTGTAACATGCATAAAGTATGCAATTCTCCATTAGCTATCACTAAGTGTGAGGTTGACTCTTGTGATGCAAATGTGAGGTTAGAAACCTACCAGCAATTAAATGCACAGTCCCTGGGTCCTCCACAGGATCAGTCCCCTAATGTGGTATATGACCTATTGTGCCATATTTATAAAGCTTGACCTCAAAAGTCAGGCTATGTATACCCTACCATGGTAAGTCGACCTATGCTATACAAATCCAGCTACGTTATTCATGTAGCTGGAGTTGACATACCTTAGGTAGAGTTACCGCGGGGTCGACGGGAGACAATCTCCAGTCGACTTACCTTAATCTTCTTGTCGGGGGTAGAGTACAGGGGTCGACTGGAGAGCGATCTGCAGTCGATTTGGCGGGTCTTTACTAGACCCGCTAAATTGACCGCCGGTGGATTGATCTCAGACCGTAGACCTGCCCTCAGATTCTCTCTTCCCTCTCCCCCATTCTTTATATAGATAGTAGTCTTTAACTCAAACTTCCTGATAGAGGCTTATTGATTCAACATATTTCTTTTTTATTTAAATGTTTTAAGAGATTACAATAAGATTAATCCTTAACATATTTTGTACTCAATTCAGATTTAATTTTAAACAGGTTTATTTGTAAAAAGAAAATAATATTATAATTTAAATAAAATAAAAAATCCAATTTAAATAATTTTTTTTTAATCCACCCTGCATAAGATTCCCCATTTCTATATTGACTTGGAGTTCTAGAACCAGATACCTTCCTCACCTTTACAAAAATAATTCAACTGAACTTTATGAACAACTGTAGTGGCTTGCTTTTTCTGAAGATATATTAAGAATTTTTCAGTTTCAGCCTTATCTTCCAGTGTTTTGGGGAGATGGGTTAGCTATTAATCATTTACAGTGAAATATACAATGGAACCCTTTAGTCAGTTTCACTTTAAGTTAAAAATCATATTGCACTGTACAGAAACAGTATGAGACTTTTGTGGTATTACATACCCACTTACAGCAAGATCAGGTATAGCAGGGAAGGGCAAACCTTTTGGCCTGAGGGCCGCATCAGGTTTTGGAAATTGTATGGAGAGCCGGTTAGGGGAGGCTGTGCCTCCCCAAACAGCCAGGCATGGCCTGGCCCCCGCCCCCTGCTTCTTGCCGCCTGACGGCCCCCCTGGGATTCCTGACCCATCCAACCCCCCTGTCCTCTGACCGCCTCTGAAACCCTCCCCCCTCATTCCTGAATTCCCCCTCCCCCGGGACTCCTGCCCCATCCAACCCCCTCTCCTTCCTGACTGAACCCTGCACCCATTCAACTCCCCATGCCCCGCCCTCTGACCACTCCGGCCCCTATCCACACCCCTGCCCGCTGACCACCACCCCAAACTCTCCTCTTTATTCAACCCCCCCGCTCCCTGCCCCCTTATCGCACTGCCTGGAGCACCGGTGGCTGGTGGCGCAGCTGTGGCTGGAGCCAGCTATGCCACCGCGCAGCACAGAGCATTGGGTCAGGCCGCGGCTCTGCAGCTGCGCTGCCTGGCTGCCCAGAGCATTGTGCCAGTGGCACGGCGCGCTGAGGCGGCGGGGAAGGGGAACAGCAGGGGAGGGGCTGGGGGCTAGCCTCCCGGGGCAGGAACTCAGGGGCCGGGCAGGAGGGTCCCGTGGGCCGGATGTGGCCTGTGGGCCATAGTTTGCCCATCTCTGGCGTATAGCTATGTGTAACTGGCATACTCATACATGTTTCGTACTGGTGTATCCAGGTATACCAATGTGTAGCATTTAGTAGAGGCTTTTTTGCTAAATGCCACTAAAATTAAAAAAAATCATATGTATTTTACTTTCAAAATATTGATTCTGTGACCTCTATGCTGTGGCCTTAACTGAACTGTTGTCGGATTTAGGATTACTCTGTTCTCCTGACTTCCAGTCCTGTGCTCTAACCAAAAGAAAGCACTGCTTTCTATTTAGTTTAGTTGTGAGCTCAGTCCTGCTTCCAGTGGAGTGGGTGGCTAGACTTCTGTAGACTTCAGGAGCAACATGATTGGCCCATGTTATAAATGCCAGCCCTCCCACCCCTTCCCCATTTGCCACAGGCTAGTAGTGGTGTCCATTTCCCTAGTTAAGACCCAGATTCAGCAAAGCAATTCTGAAGTGACCTTTTGTGACTAAAGGCTTGTCTACACTTAAATGCTAGAGTTTAGACACTACCTATGTCATTGGGATGGATTAGGGTTGCCAACTTGGTGGTAATTAAAAACTGGACACTCCAGCAGGAGTGCCGGAACCTTCCCCACCCCGCCTCTTCCCCTGAGGCTCTTCCCCCATCCACTCGTCTTCCCCTCACCTTCTTGTCACTTGCTGCTCTTCCCCTGCAACCCTCCCCACCCCCACCCTTGCCCAGGTCAGAAGGGACTCGCCTGCGGGGCTGGGAGCTGCAGCCTCCCGACACAGATAAGAGGTGGCTCCTGTTGAGGTAGGGGCTGGCGTAGGTGATGACCTAGCACCTCCCCGCTCACAGTAACCAGACTTTGGGTGTCGGGTCAGTAGATCTGACCGGATACTGTCAGGTCCCCTTTTCTACCAGACTTGCCGGCCGAAAACCAGGCACCTGGGCCACCCTAGGAGGGATTCTCCTGTTGGCCTAGGTTATCCATCTCCCTGAGAGGTGGTAGCTAGGTCAGCAGAATTCTTCTGTCACTTTCGCACTGTCTACATTTGGGGTTAGGTTAGTTTAACTATGTTGCTCGGAGGTGTTTGGATTTTTTCACACTCCGGAGCAATGCAGTTGGCTTGACCTAGCTTTTTAGTGTAGATCAGCCTAAGTGTGAATTCAGTGGAACTTAAGTGCTTTGTTGAATTGGGTTATAAACACTATTGTCCCCATCTGAAGATCTTCCATGTTATTTTAAAGGAAAACTATGGATTGATTGGAATCAGAATCTGGTGGATTTTGGTAGGATGATCTGTTTTGCAGTTAGTACTATGCAGGATACAGCTTTGTAAGAAAGAATTGTTAAGTTTCTCATCAGCTTGTGTTAATGTATCCAAAATAAACAGGCCTTTTTAGGGTTTTGCTTTATCTGTAATTTCTTGCATTGGCAGTTTCATTCCTCTGGTCGTCTGGCTGAATGCAACCTCAATTCGTAGAGTTTTGATATGATTCTAAATCTCTTCACTATCTTGCTGATTCTGGTTCTTTCTGCTTTGTTTTTCAGTTGCCTTGCTGCATAGCATTGAACTGAAATTTAATAATAGAGACTGAATCCAGAATGTACAACCTGCTCAACTTGTTCTCTATTCTTTTATTTTATTGTGGGGTTAAAAAAAAGGATGTGCCAAATATGTAGCAGCATGTCTCCTTTCTTCTGTGTGGTGTTTGACCACTGTGAACTTTCCTTCTTATGTGAATGAGAAACTGAAAGATTTTGTGTAGTGACCTGAAGTTATTCAGCCCGTAAGATGAATATATGGGGACTGTTTCATAGCACCGCTCGTTCAAAACATCCAGCTCCTGTGTGGTGAATGAGTGTCATTTTTTCCCTTTAACATAGCAATATATTTCCTTCCCTGTCCATGCTTTAAAAAAAAAAAAAAAAAAAAAAAAAAAATCCTATGAAGACTTTGGATTGATAACCAACCTGCCTCAGCTGCTAGTTATGCCCCTGTCATTGCCAGCTCTGATGTCATCAGTATAAACCACCCCTATTCTGCCTTGTTTTCTCTTGACTGCCCTTTGGGGTTTGGTGGTTTTGCAGAGAAGCTCCTGCCTGGCATATTGAGTTAGTCCAGAATGTCTAACTCACAAGCAGTGAGTACTGGACTGCAGCATGCTAATGCTGTAGGTGTGGGCTCACCTGCTGTTTTTAATTGCAGTTCTTCTGGAACTAGATAATCTGTGTAGAATGTCAATGCACATACTGAGTATCTGGGTCTATATCAACCATATGATGTATTTGTATGGCTGGATAGGGCTGCTCTGCTTTTCTTTTCCTAGGATTGAATGTTTCTCCTTTGCACATACTGCTTATATTTAATATTAGTGTGTGTGTCTGTGCATCTCCTGCTGTAGCTGGCAAGTATGTCTGACTCATACCTGCAGTAACCTGTATTCTACTGGGATTTTTTAGTCAATTATAAACCAACTTTCACTTGTGCAGGAATTCAGAAGCATCTTAATGTCCTGAAATGCCTGGCACTAAGATATGAGTAATCAGATCTGGATTTTCCCTATGTTACAGGAAAAAAATTTTAAATGCCCTGTTTGCAAAACACTTAGAATGTTTCTATAATTCAACCAGGAAAATATTTAATCTGAGAAGTAATTGGTCTGAAAAGACACTTATAGAAATATTTGCCATTTGATACTACAATGGTCTCCATTGGGTGCCTAGATTTTTACAACATATTGTGCAAGTTGTGGGTTCTTTTTCAAAATTTCAGCCTTGTTTGATTTTAAACTAGAAATGTAATTATTTTGGTGGGCTCCATTGTTTTTGTTCCCACATCTGTCTTTACCTTTAGAAACGTAGCAAATTTAGTGCTAGTGAGAAGTTCCAGGTAGACAGCCCATGAAAAGTGAGTTCCTCTATATTTTTGGAACTGTTATAGCATGGGCAGTTTGGGTATAACCTTTATAACTGTGCTTACCATTATGTATTTCAACCCTACTCAGGATGGTGTTAAAGTCCTGCTTTGAGCAGGGGATTGGACTAGATGACCTCCTGAGGTCTCTACCAACCCTAATATTCTATGATACTATGAAAGTGCTTTCTTGTGTAACCCCAAAATGTGACTTTTATGGCGTTTGGTCTGAACTGAATCAGGAATATTGGACAAATCAAATCTTTGTGTAGACATCTTTTCTTCTGTACAAACAACATATTTCCTAAAATGTTTCAATGGGAGAAGTGCCAGACCTGAAAAACTGTTGCTTCAAGTGGAATAATTCAGCTTTTCATGTCTATCATACCTGTTATCCTACAGGTTATTTATGAATGCTAGGATAAATGTTGGGAAGCCATGCTTTGAAAGCTCTTTCCCAAGTTGAAAAAAGATTGTCAAACGAGATTCTTTCCTCCCGCCTTGCCTTTAGTTCTGCCAGTCCTTTGCCACTGTTGACTTGTATAGGTGCCTAGCCATTTAAATGTTTGCCCCCTCCTACTCCTGTTTTTCTTCTGAAAACTCCTGGTGTATTGCTTAGAATTATTATAATGAATTTTTAGCTCTACTTTTTTTTTTTTTTTTTTTTTTTTCCTTGCCCTAGGTCCAGCAAGACTATGAATCTCTGTTCCAAATGCTTTGCTGGTAAGTGCACTAAAAGGCTTTGTGTTTTTTTTTTTTTGGGTTTTTTTTTTTTCTTAGACTATCTAAATCATCACATTGTTGCCATCTCTTTTGGGGTTTATGCGTGGGGTTTGGATTTTTCAGTGTGTGTGTGAAATCAGATTCTCCTCACTTTGGTGCTTCATTTTATTTGCTCATGTTTGTTGAAACGATCTCCAGTATATGTAAAGCAAGAGCCTCTTGTGTAAATATACCAATCAACCTTCACTCAGTGAAGATAACAGAAGTCTGGAATGCCCTTGAACTGTAGAGCGCCAGTCTTAGTGCAACTCGTGTAAATTTGACATAGCTTTCAAAATGTATCAGTCTGGTTTGGAATTTTGAATTCGGTAGATCACATTTTTACTCTTGCTACTAAACACCAAAATCTTGCACAGATGAAACTATAAAAGGAAGAGGAGTGGCTATGGAAATCAGTCCTGCTGCCCATGTGTATTTAATATCCAACTTGTGCATTAAATCATTGGTTGTTGACCAACAGGCTTAATCCTAAGCTCTGCATTGTATTTTCTTCTTGCAAACTTGGAGAATGCTGGGAACTGTTATCAACCTTTTCAGTCTCACGTAACTTGCCCGCTCTTACATTAACTTTCTCAGATTTTGAAATCGTTGTCATTCATTATACTAATCCCACTTACTTTGCCGTAATTGATGCTCTTCCATTCTTCCATATCTTAAAAGAATCTCTTTTAAGGGAGCTAGAAGTAAATATTAAAAGCTGAAGCAAAAAAGTCAACATTTTTATGGTTTAGATTCTTGGCTAGCCCTAAAACTAAAATGTAATGACCCCTTAGAATTTTTTTAGACCATTCATTTTGAATGCATAAATCCATGTTTGTTGGTTTGTTTTTCTAAATTTGAGCCAACAGTGTATAAAATACCCACCAGATTCCTTTGGAATTTCTATTTAAAGTCTAGGAAGACCCTTGGGTGGTGGATCATAGATCATATAAAAGTTCACTATATTAATTTCATAAAGGAATAAAGTGCTACAAACTTTTGATATACTTGAGTACTCAGAAGCATGCAGTTCTTCTTTGAGTGATTGCTCATGTGTATTCCACAGTAGGTGTCGGTGCGCGGTGATCCTTTAGCACCGTTGACTAGTCAGCACCACTCCCCATCCACGGGGCACGCCAAGAAGGCTAGAAAGTGGCCGCCTTCGCTGTAGTACTGGAATAAACCCGGGACAGAGGCTAGACCCATGTCAGACAGCCCTCGATTCCCACCGGCCTCTAGGCCTCTGACTCAAGTCGAGAGGAGTAGGCCTCCCTGGATGTCCAGATGCCCTCCACACCGGAGGCCCTGGATGGCCTCCACAGGTGACCCGGGATGTTATGTCCATGCTGATACCAGGAGCACCGCCGCTGTCGGCCTCACGCTCCAGAGGTAAGCTACCGCTGGGATCTCTGCAGTCGCCCCCGGCTCGGTACCAGTCTTGGTCGAGGGAACATTCCTGATGCCGTTCGCCGCCCAGCAGCCGTTCAGGGCAAAGTCCACGTGGATCACCCTCGACGCCCACCAGACTGCCTGGTTGGCTTCCGTCTGACCGAGACTCTCGGCACTGCTCCACCTCGAGGAGCGAACACCGATGGGACTGAGGCAGATGACGCCAAAGGTCCTCGTCTCAGAGGGACTATCGCAGCCAGTCACGGCACGAACGTCTATGTCGTTCCCGTTCGGTGTCCTGCTCCAGGACCCTGCCACGGCACCGCCTCTGCAGCCCTGGGCGTCGATTGCGGAGCAGCCGTTACCGACGGTACCGGTCCTCCATGTTGGGATCACAGCCCCATGGTTGGCATCGCTCCTGGTGCCGTCACTTCTCCCGGTTCAGGGACAGTGACAGGTTGAATGTCAGCCTTGCCTCCCTTTGTAGTCGTCCATTGATGGGCCAGGCTGAACAGCCAGCGCCACAGCAGCTACAGTGGCACTGGGCCCCATGGCCAGGTCAATGGTACCAGTGGCACCGTGGCCCCCGACGCGGCCCCCGGTGTGGGCTCGCTTGGTGGCTGGAGCCTCAGAAGGACCGTCAGCCTCCCTCTTCAGACTTCTGAGGAAGGAGTCGGTGGACCCTTTGGTGCCGTTGGACACACAACGTACCACTCCAGCATCCTCACCCTCCCTCGATGAGGTGATTACAGCCCCTCTTCCCTCCGTCCTGCAGGAGGACTTTAGAGCCCACCAATAATTCTTAAAAAGAGTGGCATCAAGGCTCCACCTCCAAGCAGAGGAGCTGGAGGAGCCCTTGGTCTCCCTGTTAATATATTGTCCTCCTTGGCACCAGGCAGGGTGGCCTTGCCTCTCCACGAAGGGGTGGCAAAAATTTCAAATGCCCTGTGGCAAACCCCAGCCTCATTGGCCCCCATCTCTAAGAGAGCGGAACGCAAGTATTTTGTACCCACCAAGGGGCTTGAATACTTATACACCCACCCTCCTCCTAACTCCCTGGTGGTTGAGTTGGTCAACCACAGGGAACAGCAGGGCCAACCAGCCCCTGCCCTGAAAAATAAAGATTCAAGGAAGCTGGACTCATTTGGAAGAAAAATTTATTCGTCCTCGAGCTTCCAGTTACGGGTGGCGAACACCAGGCTCTCCTGGGCCGGCATGAGTTCAATCTGCGGAGCTTCCTGGCTAAGTTCAAGGACTCCCTCCAGGAGCACGACAGAAAGGACTTCAAAGTGCTGGTGGAAGAGGGCACAGCGGCTGCCAGGGCAACCCTGCAGGCAGCTTCGACTGCAGCGGACACGGCCGCGCAGTCCATGGTCTCCGCGGTGTCCATGAGAAGGGCGTCATGACTCCTGCTCTCTGGGCTGTCCAGTGAGGCGCAGATCTCCCTGCAGGACCTTCCGTTTGACGGCAAAGCTCTGTTTATGGAACAAACGGATACAAAGCTGCATGGCTTGAAAGACTCCCGCACAACTCTCCAGACTTTGAGTCTCTATATTCTGGCTCCGGCAAAACCTAAATTCAAGCCGCAGGAGACTCCCACTCAAGCCACCCAGTCAAAATACAATACCTCTTATAAGAAGTCGCAGGACTATGAGGCGCCTACAGAGGCAGTCTCAGCCTGCCCCCCAGCCTGGGTCCTCCAAGGGCAAGCAAGCAGAGAAAAGACGGTTTTGATGGGATGCCCAAGGGCGCCCTGCCAGTTCTCATCAGGGATCTCAATCAAGCTTCCCTTTTCCACTTGGTTGTGTGCTTTCCTCCTGGAGTGGTCGCGGCTGACCTTGGCCCAATGGGTCCTCAACACCATCTCCCAGGGCTATACCCTCCAGTTTACTTCCTCCCCACCCAACCACCACGCCCACCTCCATCCCTCCTGGGGGACCCCGGGAGGTTGGGGAGGCTCCTGGGCTTAGGAGCGGTGGAAGCGATACCTGGGGAGTTCAAAGGCAAGGGGTACTACTCCCGCTATTTCCTTATCCCGAAGGCCAAACGGGGGGTCTCAGGCCCATCTTGGACCTGTGAGGCCTGAACCAATACATGGTGAAGCTCAAGTTCCGCATGGTCTCCCTGGCCTTCATCATCCCCTCCCTGGATCCCAGGGACTGGTACACTGCCCTCGATCTGCAGGACGCATACTTCCACATTCATATATTTGAGCGACACAGATGCTTCCTCCATTTCACGGTGCGGCAGGAACACTACCACTCTACCGTTCTCCCGTTTGGCCTGTCCACTGCCCTCGGGGTATTCACGAAATGTATGTCAGTGATGGCGGCCTATCTCAGGCGCCAGGGGGTCCAGATCTTCCCCTATCTGGACAATTGGTTGGTCAAGGACAGCTCCCAGTCTCAGGTGCCGGATCACGTGGTGCTCCTTCTGTCTAAGTGCACCATTTTGGGCCTATTGGTAAACAACACCAAGTCCACGTTAGTCCCGATATAACTCATAGAGTTTATCAGGGTGTTCCCTGGACGCCTCGTTGGCCAAAGCCTCCCTCCCACCGGACAGGTTTGAGACCCTGAAAGGGCTCATTGACATGGTCACAAGGTTTCCGGTGACAACAGCTAGTGTGTGCCTCCAGCTCTTGGGTCATGTGATCTGTCACGCCAGACTCAGGATGAGGCCATCCAGCTCTGGTTGGCCTCGGTGTTCTCCCAGGCCAGGGACAGGATGGATAAAGTCCTCACAGTGTCCGAACCAGTGATCCCCTCCCTACGGTGGTGGTCCTTCCTGAGAAACATGCTCCAAGGGGTCCCGTTCAGGGGCAGGGCCCCGTCACTGGAACTAGTGTCCGACGAGGTGGACCTGGGATGGGGGGCCCATGTGGAGAATGTTCAGACCCAAGATCTGTGCTCGGCTCAGACTCTGACCCTCCACATAAACACCAAAGAGCTCAGGGTGGTATGGCTGGCGTGCACGGCCTTCCACTTGCACGTGGAGGGCCGGGTGGTCAGGGTACTCACGGACAACACTGCCTCGATGTTCTATATCAACAGGCAAGGTGGGGCCCGATCCTCTGCCCTCTGCCGCGAAGCCCTCAGGCTGTGGGACTTTTGTTTAGCCCAGAACATCTGCCTACAGGCCTTCCATTTGCTGGGTGTTCGGAACACTTGAGCACGAACTTCTCTCAGCATGAGTGGTCTCTCCACCCAAAGGTGGTGCACAGACTTTTCCAAGCGTGGGGAACTCCCCAGGTAGATCTGTTCGCTGTCCCTGGTTCTGCTCCAAGGGGCGCTGGGATGGGGTGCTATATCCGATGCCTTCCTCCTGTCCTGGTGAAGCCAGTTTCTCTATTCCCCCTTTTCTCGCTCATCAGCAAGGTCCTGGAAAAGATAAAGTTGGACAAGGCCTGGGTCCTTCTGATTGCCCCGGCATGGCCCAAGCAGCATGGTACGGGACCCTCACTGGCCTGGCGGTTGCCACGCTGTGGCCTTTGCGGTCCCGCCCAGGGCCGCCTCCTCCACCCTGACCAAGCGGTACTCCACCTCACGGCGTGGCTGCTCAATGGTTAGGTAGGGAGGAAAGGACGTGCTCAGAAGGGGTTCAGCGCGTCTTCCTAGAAAGCAGGCGCCCCTCCACATGCTGAGCCTACTTGTCAAAGTGGTCTCTGTTCTCCAGATGGGCGGACGAGCGGGGCGTTTCCCCGGTGGCCACCCCGATCCAGCTTATTCTGGACTACCTCCTCCACCTTAGAGCCCAGGGCCTGGCGCCCTCGTCAGTCAAGGTGCACCTGGCGGCCATATCGGCCTTCCGTCCCCTGATGCAGGTCACACGGTATTCTCCCATGCTATGACTGGCTAATTCCTTAAAAGGTTGGATCGTCTCTTCCCATATGTTAAGCCCCCTGTCCTGCAGTGGGACCTAAAGCTGGTGTTGGCCCGTCTCACGGGGCCCCTGTTTGAGCTGCTAGCCATATGTTCCTGGTCACACCTCTTGTGGAAGCTGGCCTTCCTGGTTGCGATCACGTCAGCTAGGCAGGTCTCGGAACTCAGGGCCCTGAGCTCCGAGCCCCCGTACATGGTGTTTCATAAAGATAAGATCTAGCTCCGCCCAAACCCTTCGTTCCTCCCAAAGATGGTCTCCGCCTATCACATGGGTCAGGACATTTTTCTGCTGATCCTCTGCCCCATGTGTCCAGTGAGGAGCACCACCTCCACATGCTGGATGTGGGATGGGCTCTGGCTTTCTACCTGGAGTGGACTAAGCCGTTCAGAAAGTCCTCGCAACTGTTCATCGCCTCCGCCAAGCGCATGAAAGGTCGGCAAATCTCCACTCAGCGGCTCTCCAACTGGATCACCTCGTGCATCCGTACCTGTTATGGCCTGGTGGGAATCCCCCCCCCCCACCACCAGTTGTGAAGACGCACTCGACTTGGACGCAGGCCTCGTTGGCTGCCTTTTTAGCCCATGTCCCCATCCAGGACATTTGTAGGGCTGCTACATAGTCTTCAGTTCACACTTACACCTCGCATTATGCGATCATCTCCCAAACCAGGGAGGACGCCAGGTTTCGGCAGGGCTGTGCTCCATCCTGAGAATTTGTCAACTCCTACCCACCTCCAACAGATATAGCTTGGAATTACCTACTGTGGAATACATATGAGCAATCACTCGAAGAAGAAAAGAGTTACCTTTTCTGTAACTGGTATTCTTAGACATGAGCAACACATTTCGATTCCACATCCCGCTCTCATTCCCCTCTGTCGGAGTTGTCTGGCAAGAAGGAACTGAGGGTGGGGGGAGCATGCAGTGCCCCTTATACCGCACCATGGAGGCGCCACTCCAGGGGTTGCTGGGGCACTTCCCTAAGGGTACTGCTGGGCGAAAACTTCCAGCACTGGTGCACGTGGCAAGCACACACCCCTACTGTGGAATAGACATGAGCAACGCATTTCGAAGAACACCAGTTACGGAAAAGGTAACTGTCTTATTTTAGATTCCAAGTAAGTATTAGACATACAAGTATGTTTAAGTATCAAATATACATCTTTATATTTGAGAGACAAGGGAGGTGAGGTATTATCTTTTATTGGGCCAACTTCTCTTGGTGGAAGGTACAGGCTTTCGAGCTACAAAGAGCTGTTCCTCAGATCTGGGGAAGTGATACTCTGCTTCCTTCCCCAGACCTGCAGAAGAGCTCTGTGTAGCTGAAAAGCTTGTACCTACCACCAATAAAAGTTGATCCAATAAAAGATATTGCCTCACCTACCTTGTGTCTGTTGTATCCTGGGACCAACATGGCTGCAGCAACTCTACGAACAACCTGTATATTTGATAGTCAACTCCAAGATATGCAAGATTGTCAGTTTATAGCTAACAGAATACTCCAGGCTGTACAAACAGCAGATCAAGCCTGGAGTGGAACTTCTTTAAACCTTGATTTTTATTGATTTTTCTTTAGAAGAAAACAAGTTTAAGGTGTGTTTTCTTCATTTTCTTCCTGTTCTGCAAGTCTCGTTTGAAAAGTCCTTCCCCTCTGAATAAGTACCCTGCATGTGCAAAGGCGTACTCCCACTGAGAGTGATATTGTTCATACTTATATGTAGAAACTTTAAAATGTCAAGGATCCCTTAGAGCCATTTTAGTCTCTTTTCTAAAATACACAGTATGCTGTGAATGTAAAGCTACCTTATCCATTAGACCTTGACAGTCTGGGATCAATGATCAGATTGCTACTAGTCATTACTGACAGAGGGAGAACTGATATTCTAGGAGTGCCAAACTTGCTTTTGCTATCTTAGGTCCCAATTATGGCTTGTTGATAATCTTCATATGGCAGGAGTCTTCTAGAATTCATTAACAGGTGATAACTAGCATGCTTTCCTCTAATACTGTCCCTCTTTTTTTTTTTTTTTTTAAGCGACTGACTAATTTTCTGTGGATTTTTTTAATGTAACATTGGATTTCAGCCAGACCATTAAAATAGGAAGACAAAGACTTATATTTTGCTTCTGTAAATTGAATCACAATAGTTATCAAGAAAACCATCAAAATCTGTGTTTCCATAATTTAGACACCCCAAAAATGCCGAAGATTCTTCCTCTTACATTTTTGTGATAAGGTGGCAAGCTATAAATTAATGTGTTGTAGCAGATTTGTATCAGGGGGAGAATTTGAGTGTTATTACCTATCTTGACCCTTGTTTCCTTTCTCTTTCATTTTAGAAAAAAGAAATCCACACAATGAAAAAGGTTAGTAACTATGGTTAAGTAACTTTGAATTAAAACAAAAAATGGAGGGTGGATCTCTTCTATTCCCTTCCTCTGGGGGGAGAAAAAATTTACACTCTGGTAGAAAGTAGAATTTTAAATATATCCGGTGAGGAGGGCAACAGGCTACTGAGGAAACAAAACATAGTTGCTGGGTTTGCATAGCAGTATAAATTACAGAAACAGTATCTTCCTGCCTTCCTTTACCTTTTTTGCCATAATTTCAATCTTGCCAAATTATATACAAGTTCCTGAATATATTATCATGATCTGGTTTGATCTTTCTTTCCCTGAAACATTCATGGGTATTTCATAATTAGTCTTCAGTTGTGATAAGAAATGGGATTAAATTGGCACAGACCTAGTCAGAGCAAAGGGCACTGCCCAGGAACTGTTGTCTTTAATGCTTGTTTGGCCAAATACTAACAACTGCTAAATGACTGTGGGGATGAACATATGGGGTGATCTGGCAACTTGTTTGTTTAACCTGTGGTCAAAAAGGAAAAGTAGCATGATCATGGGGCTAGGAGCCAGGAATTTCTGATTGCTAGTGTCAACTTTCCCGTATTCAAAATGGGGATAGTATTCCCCTGCCTTTCACAGGATTTGTAAGGATTGATCCATCTTATTTGTAAAGGCAGTAGTCTGCTAGGCACTTTACAGACAAGTGTGAAGATAAATCCTCACTGGTAGAAACTGAAGTATTAACTTGAAAGGCTTGAAAGTTCACAGGACTATTCAACATGACCATAGAGCTAGCATTTCTGGTTTAATACTTAGTTCTTAACTTGCACAAAAAGGTTTATGAAACTCTGGAGAGAAGAGTTTGATATTACCAAGAATTTTTTTTTGAGAAAATCAAACCCATCTTACTTAAGAATTAGTAAAAATCACAGATCCTGAAATGTTCAAATGCTTTCAACAGAGACTCTTAAAATTAATCCTGAGTCAGCAAAGTACTTTACAGTGTGCTGGTCTTCATTTTGTAATGTTGCCTAAAAGCTATCTATACCCTACTGTCTCCAGTACAGGTACGGTACGGTGAAACCTTGATGTTGAATTGTCAGAGATGAAGTCACTGTAGATTCCTAACCTATAATAACTTCAGACATCTCACATATCCAAAATAGAAATGCTATATTGTTCTGTTATTTCAAATTCGAATGTAGAATGGTAAGTGAGGAAATGCAATGTTTAGGTAGACTAAGTACTTCACTGACCCCACATTCTACACCATTACTACAACCTGTCCTGTCAATTTAGCAAACTGTTAGTGCTCAGTGCCTGAATTACTATACACTCAGTGGGATTTTCAAAAGCATCTAGCATTGGCCTAACTCTGCTTCCATTGAAGTCTGTGAGACTCTTACTATAGACTTCAGTGGGAGCAGGGTTAGGCCAATGCTGATTGTTTATGAAAACTCACCGTTAAATAATAAATCTGTTAGTCTCTAAGGTGCCACAAGTACTCCTGTTCTTCTTTTTGCGTTAAATTGTAGGATCTTTCAGGCAGGGACTGTTTTCCTATATGTTTGTATAGCACCTGGCATAACAAAATCTCAATCCTGAGACTCTGGGCATTACTGTGGAACAAATAGACTCCTCAGTAACATGAAATATTTGTGTACTCTTTCCTTAAATCATTATATAAATATATTTCACCTTTAGTCCATTCTCTCTCAGACTAGAGGAAGGTAGTTGTTATGGAGCAGACAGGAAAGGAAAAGGAATGCAGGTAATGGTTGCAGCTTGCCCAAGGGCTAATACATGAAATTAAAGGTAAGTGCCACAGTACAAGATGATATGGTGGAGAGAATCACAGAGACCACTAGAAGTAGACCAAATAATTTTAGAACATCAGCAGGGGTAAAATATTTCTAACAAAACTCTTGAGGGGCTTCATAGTGCTTCTCAATGAGGCTATAATTGAAGGTATGTACGAGGGAATTAGACCCAAGGTATCTTCCATCTCTAACTTCTGATTTAAACCATGCTACAAGATTTCCACATATACCTGAACCACTATATCAGCATAATTCGATTCAAGAATACACTTCTTTCTCTGAGCTGTGCTACAACGTATTATGTACATGTGGTGAGTTCTCTAAAATTATCAGAAATGACAAGCCCTGAATGTCTTGATTCCGGGATCACTGTCATTTATTGCTTGAAATAGTGTGTGTGTGTGTGTGTTCATGTGCTACCATCTTTACAAATAGAATCCTGTTTTATTATAATCAGAATCTACAATAAAGTAGAAATCATTATTGCTGACCACCAAACTGGCAATACATTTCAATACGTATGCAGTGGCAATATGTCAGACTATAAAGTTTTGTTGCTCAAACACAGTATTGATTTTTATTTTCCCTTGAGTTTGAAGGATGCATATAACAAGAAAAGAGGGCTAAAATAAATGGCACTGCTTTCTCTAAAGTGGGTTCACATATACGACATACCAGTTCTGCCTTGGTTTTCATCTTTTAATGTAGATATAGAAAACTATGAAAGCCATTTCAGTGGCAAATCTTTATTCCCTGGAATTCTTCTGCATCCCAGATTGTGTAGAATTGTTATATTCATTTCTATACACTTTAACCTTGCCACTTCCATTGAGGAGGCCCGCTGCTGTAGCAGATTTTTAAGGACTAGACATGACTTGTTTAGAAACTCATTCAATGAGAGGAAGAGTTACTCTTCAGTAAAATCAGAAATTATCCTTTCATCTGTCTCCCTGAATGATTTTCCTGGATTTACAATGGTAGCTCAACCCTATTTGTTCTAGGCTGCAAGAGGCTGGAATCAAAGTAGGGTTCCTTCATGGCTGTAAAGCGACCACAGGGATGACCTGACAAACACTCATTGGGGTGCATTTCCAAGTCGATTTTTGGTGTCAGTAAACTGCAGAGCAGACCTTCGCTCAGTCTTCTGGCTTGCAGTGTGGAAAACAATTCCAACAAAAATACATGCATCTTGCAGACTGCTGTTTCATATCCTGTAATCTGTGCTCTATAGTATTGCACAATAAATGGAGAACTATGTATGTACTTTGTTCCTCCCTTTGCCCCTGAAGGAGACTTCTGTTTCTAAATGAAATATCAAAAAATCCAGTGTGCTTGCATTGTCTAGGTGCTTACCCTCTCTACTGATGTGCAGCCTCATGTTTTAGTGCTCTGATGTTGGAAGAGCAGCAAGAAATATCTACAGCTTAAAAACAACATTGTCTCTGTCTGTATGCAGACACCTTTTTTTAGGAGGGCTGCAGTATGGTGTCTGTGTTAGTCTCTAATATAAGATGGCATCTCCATTTGTGTTGCTCCATTAGGCTGGATCTTTGATTGTGGTGGGTTCCCACTGTATTCCTGTCTGTCTAAGGCCAGGTCTACACTACCCCCCTAATTCGAACTAAGGTACGCAACTTCAGCTACGTGAATAACGTAGCTGAAGTTCGAAGTACCTTAGTTCGAATTAGTTCGAACTTACCTTGGTCCACACGCGGCAGGCAGGCTCCCCCGTCGACTCCGCGGTACTCCTCTCGGCGAGCTGGAGTACCGCAGTCGACGGCGAGCACTTCCGGGTTCGACTTATCGCGTCCAGACTAGACGCGATAAGTCGAACCCAGAAGTTCGATTTCCAGCTGTCGAACTAGCGGGTAAGTGTAGCCAAGGCATTAGTGTTAGTAGCATACAGAATGTTTACTGCAAGACTATTAAAGCAAATTCACTTGACTAGCATTTGAGACTGGCAGTATTTTTGTGTTCCAGTCCATTTTGTATTGCACATTCAAACTGATAAGCATTCTTTTGAAAACTGTGTAGCCAATTACACCACTCATCGTGGTAACTCTAACTTAGGCAGCCTGGAAATACCCATCTACAGGGTACTGAAGCATCATAGGTATTTATTTAGCATTCAGCATATATCTTCATTTGGTCTTCTATACAGCCCTCCCCAATTGCAGGTTAAAGCTTTGTGTTTTTAATGCAAAGAGAGAGAAGAATGCCACAGAACTTGTAAATACTTAGAATCCAAGTGTATATCAAACTTACTAAGGAGGAGAATCATGATTGTGAAAAAGTATTTAGCTTCCATTTAACTAAGGATTTATTGGGATTTGGTTTATTGCTGCTCTTAATTTTCATTGTCTACCCTCAATTTCCTTTTCCTTTTATCTTGCTAGTTGGCCCTTATCATTTTGCATCATTAGCAAGACTGAAGCCTCTGCAAAGTGTGATGACCCAGGTGATAGCATTGCCTGGTTCATTAAAGCAAGCTAATATTTGTGGTCATGTGGGAAGCACTTACTTACTACTCTCTTAAATGTAACTTGATTAGTAAATCATAAGCAAACAAGACAAAAGATAAAGTCCTAATGTTTTGGAGGAGAAATACTAATCAGTAGGAAATCAGTTCATTCAAGTATAGTTGCATTCCTAATTTAATTTAGCTCTGGTTGATGAGGCAACCCGTGACAAATTATGCTGTAGAAGATTCCCCCTACGTGTAGCCAGTAATCAGTATGTGCAGAGTATAGGATAGGAAGGAGGGGAGTATACAGCAGATTTTGAGGGGTGAATACAATATTTTTGGTTACTCAATGAGGTGAATATAATTTACACCTCTTTCAAAGGTGGAGCCTGCCCTCTTCTTTATAGGCATGGTGCAGAAGTATTACTACAGGGTTCTACTAGGGTTACCATACGTCTGGTTTTTCCCGGACATGTCCGGCTTTTTGTTAATCAAACCCCCGTCCGGGGGGGAATTTCCAAAAAGCCGAACATGTCCGGGAAAAATAGTCCCAGCTTCCGGCATCCCTGGCTTACCTTAGAGCGGGCTCCGGTGGCTGCTGTGCTCCCTGACTCCTCAGCTCTTTTTAAGAGCCGAGCTGCCTGTGTGCTACCGGCTTCGGGCAGCTCCCATGCCTCCGGACCCTGCGCCGCCCGCCGGGCACTTCCGCTCTGGGGGCGCAGGGTCCGGAGGTATGGGAGCTGCCTGAAGCCATTAGCGCTTGGGCAGCTGTTTCATGGCTGGGAGGGAGGAGGGGAATGCGGGCGCTCAGGGGAGGGGGGCAGAGTTGGGGTGGGGCCCTGTGGAGTGTCCTTTTTTTTAATTTTTAAATATGTTAACCCTAGGTTCTACACCCTTGTATCAGAATTAGCGTAGTACCAGTGTCAAGTGGGAATTGGGGATCCCATTTCGGGGATGTGTACTCCCTGTATGTCAAGAGCCCCGCTTAATGAGGGTTCCCTGTACACAGATGTGCAACAAAGCTTTTGGGAGTGTGGCTGGTGGCTCAGCCACTGGGCTGATCTGCAAGTTATTTTCTCCTCTCTCCTTTCTCCCTTCCCCCTCATGCCACCCCTTTCTTTCCTCAGACAAAGTATTAGGGGGTGTATAAGCATTGTGGGAGGCCATGGCCACAGCATGGATCCACTGCTGCACTGTAATTGGTGGGAGGAAGGAGGATTCTTTATGAAGCCTGGCACTCAAGCTGTGCATGGGCCCAGGGCAATTCATATCTTCCTATCTGGATGTCCCCAGCATCAGGAAAATGGCATTTAATCTAGTCACATTAAGAAGTGTTTCTTCACAAACACAAAGGCTAGAAACACAGCATTCTTACAATGGGAACTTAAATTTTGTAGCAATTGATGCGTAAGCCTCCAATGCCCTCAAGAGCATTTCGTACTGGCCAATAGATTTAGCCTGTCCCGAATGGGGTTAATGTTGGCTTCTCATGAAGATATTAAACCTCTTCATGACAGGAATCTTGCTCTCATGCAAGGTATGTGAGCCCTTTTGTTAGGGGAACGACAAAGCTACCTGTTTAAGAGGCCATGATGAGTTCCATTACACCTGAGATCCAGTATTGCTTCAGTGTTTTCATAGTTCCTGTTTAAGGAGACATGGAACTAAGATCACAAAAGATGATTGGAATGATTTTTAGCTGTTGTGACTTTGACAGCCTGGTAGTTTGAGGCTCATTTATGTAAACCATTACAAATTGCACTTTACAGTTAACTAGAAGTGTGACCTCTGCTAGTTGCTGGCTGCCTGAAAAGACTGCAACGTCTGTTTTTAATTTTAATATATTTTTTACCTGAACAATTTTATTGCTTGCCTATTGTTATCTCAAGGGCTGGCTAATCCCCCTAACTCTGACGGTGGAGCAGAGCACCCTTTTTGCCTTTTTGTTTTTGCTTAATTTTTGTACAAAGAGCTGTTACTTTATTTTGTCTTATGCCTTTTGTTGTCTGTAGTGAAGACTCCATTTCCTCCTATTCCATAAATATATTGTTCATCTAACTTCTAGCTCATTAACCTCTCCATGCTGCCTGCTGAAACACCAACTCTAATTTAGTCCCTTGTGTTCTGGTTCCCAGGTGATTTAAAAAATGTTTAGAAGTATGACTTAATTGCATTGATGTTTGCGCATTGTCAGCATGAAAGCAAAGATGAGTTACATATTTAGACAGTGCGACCTGCAGGTTTAATTCATTAAGCCTTCTTGTTTGTAACTCCATTGTCTTTTACATGTGTGCATAAGGTGGGGGGAAGGAATCTCTGCTATTCATATTTAGCAATTTGGGTGAGTTATGGAAAAGCCTGTGCTCTGTTTTGTGTATTTGCTCATTTGGAAACCTTGTGTAGCTTATAGAGACACTAGTGATTTGTTCCCTAGCCTCCCTGTGGAGTTTGTTCCATATTACAATCTAATTCCACGTCCGTGTCGCGCACTCCTGAGCCGTTAATTTGTACATTTCGATGCAGTTTGTTTCATCGTGTTTTTTGTAATCCAAACTGAATGTAACGAGCTGTGTGCTTTGGGGACCCAGTCTTGCCTTGCCAATTAGAACAAGTGGTTACTGAGAGAGAGTATGTTTTAAATAAAACATGGCACCTCTGAGTGGGACAAGGCAGCCTTTGGGGAATAAAAGAAAGTGTTTAACTCTTTCTTTGTGAAAAGAAAGAGGTCAGTATCTGAGCACATTTTTAAACCATTCAATTCATTCCTTTAAGATACGTGATCCAAATTCATGTTTTGTCACTAGGATAGAATTTAGTTTGTCATTGGAGATACCTGTTGTTCAGAGCTGTGTGTTGAGTATTTAGAAATACAATGGGTTATCTGTCTGGTTTACTGCATGTTTTCTAGGATCCAAGCCACCAATGCTGTGTAGAAAATTATACAGGGCACAAGCAGCTAAACTCCTTCTTTTCCCTTGCTCCACCAGTTCAGGGTCTGCATTAGGACAAAAATTGGTACCAAGTGGAAAAGGGGCTAGCTGGAGAGGGGTTTTGCAAGACTATTCAGAAATCTAGGGATGAAAAGTGCTAAATAAGGTTTATTTTTTTACTACATGCTAGATGAACCTGTTATCATCTTTGATCCAGAAACTACTGTTAAAGCTAATGAATTACCACTTAGTTCACCTGCAGGGAGTCTAGTTTCATTTTGGGAAAAACAAATTAAATAAGCATATTAATAAAATTGCAGGTTTCTCTTTAGTTGGCTGACAGTCCACAAGTCCAGTCCATAAGGAAATCCTCATTGCCATTCAATTACTTAAGGCAACCCACAAAAAGCAGTTTTGTGCCCTTCAATATTATACTTCCATCAGCTGCAAAAACTATCAGCAGTTCTGCCTGCCTTTGTTTTTGCAGTGATTGAACTCCTGCTGAATTCAATCAAGACACAACAAAACATGGAGGTTAGCTCTGCTTTGCCTTACTTCTCTTCCCCTAGATTACATCTGCTTTTACACCTTAGGTATGGAAGGAAATCAGACTCTTTACTGCCTCTAACTAAGGACATTGAGAGAAATTAGGTGAGTAGTCATTGTGATAGACACAGACAACATGTCAGCAGCCATTACATATACAAGCAAGGAGAGACCACAAGCAAAACTTTCCTCAGGGAAAACCTTTTAGCTCAGCAGTAAAAAAAAAAAATATGGTTATTGAAAGCTAGACATCTACTAAGAAGCCTTAATCATGGGCCAGAGGGGCTCAGCAGAATTGGGTACCTGGACAAATGTGATTTGGTTATAGAACCGTATGTAAGTGGTAGATGGCCAATAACTAGAGCCTCTGGAATTTCTTTGTTTTGTTCTTAGGGAATTTTGTCTTGTTTTGTTTTTTTCCATTTTATCCATGGAGGGAGGAGGGTGTTGGGTCCTGCCTCTGAGTGGATGGCAGACCTTTGGGGCGGTGTTTGCAGAGCAAGCACACCTCACATTCACCCTGCAGTGGCAACTCCTGTCCTGCTGGGCTGGGCCCAGCTCCCTGGTACGGGTGCTGTGACCCAGGGGGTCACTGCAACACTCACTCAAATTGTCCTCCCTCTCCATGACCGAGGGACAGCTGGGCCAAAGCTGAGTGGTGCTGCGGCACTGCAACCCCATGTGCTAGATCGCAAAACCCATAGCAGGAAGCTAGGCCCAGCCCTGTTGGGCAGGAGCCACCGTTTTGTGGTGAGTTTTTTGTTTTTTGTTTTCCATTTTAGTTCATGTTTTGTATTTTCAAAAAACATGGGGGTCTACTAATAACTCATCCATGTTTACCTGAGGGGAAGGATGGTGTCATGTTTAGGTACTAGCCTGAAACTGGAGAGTTCCTGGTCCCATTCATTGCTCTGCCACAGGACTTCTGAGACTCCCTAGGTAAGTCATTTAATCTTTTCTGTGCCTCAATTGCCAATATGTAAAATGTGGATAATAGCACTTCCCTAACTCACAGGGGTATTGTGAGGATAAATACATCAAAGATTGAGAGGCACCCAAATATTACGGTAATGGAGCCATATAAATACCTAACAGAGGTCTGCCTCTGCACTCTTGGGGGGGACACATCTTGTGGTATATGAAGCAGGCTTATGGAGGAATACAGCCAATGCAGCAGGTATGGGTTTTTAGTCAAATGACCTTTCACTCTACTGTGTCATCTCAAAAGTTAGGCCTCTACTGGGTTGTCATTTCACAATTACTAGATTAAACTGCTCAAATCTGGAATGGCAGCTTTATTCTTTAGCTCTGCATACACAGATCACTGCCACTTGAGCTGTGGGAGGGACACTCTTATGTTCTCTCAAAACTAGTCACCAGAGGGCAAACTAGTCACACATTAGCCATTACAGTTAGATACAATTAGTAACTTTGTTTAATTACAACCTGTTTTTTCAAAGGTAGCCTATGTATAGGTTTACAAGGAGAATTAATTGGTGAAAAGAAGAAGGAATAAATAACAAGCAGTTTCTGAGCTTGAATGGTACAAGTCAGCATTTCCAATTCAAAGTTGATCTGTTCTCAAACATTGCCAAAAATTTCCCCTTAGATTTCAGAGAAAACTTGACAATGTTGTGGCAACATCATTTTAATAGGCAGAGCAACATGGGGGCTACAAAGTTTCTTAATGGTATCTGGCTGCAACCTTAGCTATGTAGAGACTAAACTCTAAGGGAAACCAGGACTTCCTATGCTAGAGTTGTTTCAGCCTCCAGGATTGTGGGAAAGGCCATGTTGGAAGAAATGTATATAGCAAGAACCTAGCACTGTAGCTATTGCAAATTATATATTGGGGTTTTTCTTTGCAGAGAGCATAGGATGTTGGTCAAACCTGCTTCCAACTTAAATCCTTGAACATACAAGAACCCTGTTCTTCATGGATGATTGTGTGTGTATGTAATACAAATGGCCAGGCAGATCACTTGCATGGTGTGCTATTATAACAACTGTTTTGTTCTTGAAAGCCTTTGAAATGTGTGCAACTTAAAAAAAATCATCATTAGCTAGGAGCCATGGTCTGTCACTTAAATTCTGTAGAAGACATTTTAGGTAAATCTTGCCTCTTTGCCCACTAATTTTGGGTGTCCAATATGAGATGCCTAGGCCCTGATTTTTTCAGTGTACTTAGCATTACATAGTGCTTTATATGTTAAAGCAGTGGTTTTCAACCAGGGGTACACGTACCCATCGGGGTACACAGAGGTCTTCCAGGGGGTACATCAATCCATATAGATATTTGCCTAGTTTTACAACAGGCTACATAAAAAGCCCTCGCGAAGTCAGTACAAACTAAAATTTCATACAGATAATGACTTGGTTATACCACTTTATATACTATACACTGAAATGTAAGTAAAATATTTATATTCCAATTGATTTATTTTGTAATTATATGCTAAAAACGAGAAAGTAAGCAATTTTTCAGTAATAGTCTGCTTTGACACTTCAGTATTTTTATGTCTGATTTTGTAAGCAAGTAGTTTTTAAGTGAGGTGAAACGCAAGACAAATCAGACTCCTGAAAGGGGTACAGTAGTATGGAGATGTTGAGAGACAGTGTGTTAAAGCTCCCATAGACTTCAGTTGTATATGTATGTTTAACATTTCTGCAAATCAGGTTCCATATGTGTTAAGTGTAGCCCTCAGGAAATGAGGAACACACAAGTAATGGCTACCTATGAAAATTCTGGTATAAGTGACTTGACCAACATCATCTAGGGACTGTGTGGCAGAGGCGGGGATAGAATCCAATTCTTCCTGCCTCATTTGCTACTCACTTTCCAGCTTCAGTTATAAATTTAAATGAACGGTTGTGAAGACAACAGCTTCATTTCATTCTGATTTCATTCCTGGAGCACATCTATCTTTTGTCCTGAATAAGGCAGAGGTCCTTTAGAAAAATTAATTTGTTATTATATATGATGATAATTAAGGAGTGTATGTGCTCAGTATGGGGCCAAATTATAAAGTTGTGCAGGAAGCATCAGTTCTGGCACTTCCTAACTTTTGAATGCTTAACTTTAATATTCTTTTATGCGGTATTTTTTGTAATAATTCCTGATGTTTTTCAAAAAGTTAACAGAACCTATAAATTGTCATGTGGAACCACCAATATTATTAACCCCAAGCATTCAAAAATTACGAGTCAGGCCTCAGATTATGAGAATTAAAAAAAACAGTTTTTTCTTTGTATTTGGGTTCCTTAGCTGTTAGGGTGTACGCAGATTACATTTTCAGTCTTTTCTCCATAAGTGAGCTATCTGTTGTCTAAATAAAAGCTGAGCTTCTATTATTATCACTTGACTCCAGGAGTTTGGAGCTTTAAGAAAAACACCAAATAGCAGCAGAATTTATGACAAAATCATGGAAGTTATAACATGGAACTATTTAGACCTCCAAAGTGGTCATCAGCAAGGTTGGAGTTGAAATCTCTAAATCCAAGACATGAATGCTTGAGCAAATGAATGCTTGGCGATGGTGATAGTAGGTTATCTTTGTGGATAAGCTACTAGAAAGGAATGAGACACATTTTGCCAGGGGTTTTACAGCTATTTGCTGAGAGTAGAGGAATACTGAAATATGGGAATTCTGGGTTCAATTCCATGTTCTGAAGGGCAATGTGATTTAGTGGTTATAGACACTTCTGTCCCTGTCCCCTCACAGTCTGTCCCCATCGGCTTCTATCCCTGTCCCTCTTGGCTCCTCTCCCCTCTACATTCCAGTCAGACTTCCTGGGTGCCAGTGACAGCATTGAGAGCACTGTCTTATTGTTTCTTTGTACTTTCCTGTTGGTCTGCCTGTATCCGTCTGTTGTCATTCGTCTTATACTTATTGTAAGCTCTCTCAGGCTGGGATAATCTTTTGTTCTGTGTTTGTACTGCACCTAGTACAATGGGGTCCTAAGCCATGACTACGGCTCCTAGGCACAATCGGAATACAAATAATAAATAACACAGAAGAGAGAGTCTCCCTACTGTCAGTTCTGGTGCCCAGTGGCACATTCGCTCTCAATAGGGTGGAGGAGAAGTCCTGCTCAGCCCTGAATAGTCCTGGCCCATGCTCTGTTGGAGTAGAGCATGCTTAGTGTAGTTGGTATGGATCTCTGTGAGGATGGAGCCTTCTCTGTAGAGAAGGAATCTTCAGATAATTTTGCTGCCAAACTATAACAAGTTTCTAGTGAGCATTTGCAAACAGCAGTTTTTAGAAGCGTGAAACTCAGCCAAACTTTGAAATTTCACAGGGAGAGCAAAAGACACTTCTCTGAACCTGGAGTGACTTTCCCTGTCACAATACGATTCCCTCTTCCAAAGTATGGAGACATGCTATAGCTTCTCCGTGATACAACTGCAATAATTTAATATTCACAAAATGTATCTTTCCCTAACTCGTTTCTCTGAAATAGCTCAACCAGTTTAACTGAAACTCTTCCCAAAAATTGAGCCTGGGGCAGACACGTGGCATGGAAAACTTCAGCCTGAACCATTAAAGTTTGGTGAAGTCTCAGCAACTGAAAACAGGGTCTTATAATGGAAAATGGTAGACAATTTAAATATGGATTGCACTGCCAGTTTTGGCTGTAAATAATAAAGTATTCAGTACTGCGAAGTAGGCTAGGCATTTCAATCATATGTCAGAGGGAGGAAACATAAGTGACATATTGGGTTGGACCAACCATGGTTCATCTTGCCCAGCATCATGTCTCCAATAGTGGCCCATACCAGAGCTTCAGGGGGAGTGTACAGAACAGGGCAAATATAGAGTGCTCCACCCTGTCTTCTGGTAGTTAGGAGGAACTGACACTTGATATTTGCAAATCACCATAGATGTTTTTGGTGCTTTATAGCAGCAAAATTGTACTTTTGAGTAAGTCCATGTAAAATTAATCACTTGTATTAGACATGTTTGTATGTGTCTTATTTTTGCTAATCAGTTCTTCATTTGTGTTTCACATTCCCTATCTTTTGCCATGGTTTAGGGAACTGCATTTCACATTTATTGATGTCACTGATTAAAGCATACTCTTCTGAGTTCTTTAGGTGGAATCAATCAGGTCTGCAGGAGACTGGTATGTCAACAAACTGTATTGCCTATTACTCCTGGGGAAATTCTGCCCCATGGCACAGTGCAGAATTTTGTAGAAATTAATGTGCGTGCAGAATTTCCTTTTCCCCCCACAGAAATGGGCTGCAGTGCTACTGGCTGCCCCTAGGGGCCACTGGACCTAGCAGAGCCCAGTTCGCAAATAAAAGTCAAGGACTGGGGGAGGGGGAGGGAACTGGAGTGTTCCCAGCAGCTGAAGATCCCAGGATGCCCTAAAGGAAGGAGGCAGCGACGCTCAGGAAACTCCGTGCAAGCCCAGGACCCTGCATCAGGCTGTTTCTCCCTCTGGATCCCTGGGCTCTGGGGGGTAGAGGTTATGAGTGTGTGGGCTGGGTGGGGACCTGTAGCTGGCCTGTAGAGGGTACAAGTGTATGGGCTGGGGGGCCCACAACTGGCCTCTGGAGGAAGGAAGTGTGAGTGTCTGGCCCTCTGGCTGGGCTCTGTGAGGGAAGGGTAGAGAAACAGGAGCTGGGTTGTCGTAGGGGTTTCTTTAACTCTCTACTCATTGAGTAATTTGTGTGTGTGTCTGTATTGTTACAGACATACTTGCTGAAAAGTATTTTGAAATAAATTACTAAAATAATTGAAACTGGTGTGATTATAATGTGTTATTTTGACAAATAAAATTTGCAGAATTTTGTAGAATTTTAAAATATTGCGCACAGAATTTTAATTTTTTTTGGCACAGAATGCCCCCGGGAGTTGCCCATGTTGTAGTTAAGAGCACAGGATTGGGAATCAGGACTTCTGGGTTCTATGCCATTTTCTGTCATTGATTTTGTGTGTGGGGGGGGCTTTGTCCAAGTCACTTAACATCTGTGCCTCAGTTTCCCAATGTGTATTATCCATGCCTTTGGATAATAACTCCCTACATATTGGGTAGACTGGATTGCTACAATGTATTCTACCTGAGGCTACATCTTAAATCTATATCTCTGAGCATGTTACATCTGTTCTCTGTGCTCTTCCCTAAAAGCACTAGGTGGATCTTTTTCCCCTCAGGGTTTGATATTGAACTCTAAAGTCCTGGATGGCCTGAGACCTACCTAAGAGACCAACTTTCTCCTTGTGGCATAGTGCCCCAGTTTTGGTCAACAAGGTGCTTGAGCTGAAACCTTCTGTGGTATAAATGAGGTGGCTGGTGGTAAAGTCTTCTATTAAGGCCCTATATCTTTGAATTTGCTCCACCTCTGCAGCAAAATAGCCAATGTGCTGACCTTAATGGCATGTTAAAGGCTAGTCTCGTCTTGTTTTTGCTTTGGGGACTATGGGGATTTTTGCATGGTCTGAGTATTGTGTGGGTAGTATACATTGGAGAGGCTTGAATTTTGTTTGGATTTTATTGCTAAAAGTGCATTTAACTGCTTGGTGTATTTTCCTGGGACAAATTTGAGGAGTTTGTTTTTGTCAACTTTTAACTGTCAGTGATGCCCATAGCCTGATGAGATCTTTTTCTATAGTTATCATAACTCAAAATAAATACATAAATGAATAAGTTTCAATAATCTTATACAGCATGAAAATAAATATTTATGAAACGCTTGGAGATTTCCATATCAGAAGTGGTCTATAAGTGTAAAGTATTACATTAACAGTGCAGCAAGTCAGCATATACTGCAGACTCCCAATCCTTCAATAGCATGATGTGTTGCATGTCAAAACTGAGGTGAATTGGCAGAGCTGTGGAGAAGAGCATCAGTCCGCATGTGACACAAGTTGGAGACAGTCAGTGGGTGCTTCAGTTTTATGAGTATTAATTCATCAAAAGTAAACTGCCTTCAGAGGAGAGATGCTCAGAAATACTTAAGAATATACAGAGTAGAATAGGTATAGTTTATTTCCCATTAAACTCTGCTTACCTCAAGCCAAAGTTGTTTTCAGTGAACTAAGTCAACATTTAGAGATCCATTTCTCTTCATCAGTAATGGTGGCGGTCATAGGCTTTGACCTTTTACCTAAAGGTGCTGTTTATCTTATGTCTTCCTTTTGAAGCAAAAAGAAAGGAAAGATGTGTACTTGGAGGCAAATGCCACATTCTGATATATTTTCAGGCTGAAAAATGATATCCATTTCTTCCTGCTGCTGCTATCTACCATTGTATCCCAGCTGTGTTTAGTGTAGCCTTTTCTACCCTTATTAAACAAGCTCTCATTCACCTATGTTGACATGTGCTGCCTTCCCGTGTGTGAAGAAGTAGAAGGTTGATCCCAGTATAGATGAGAGCACTCTTTCACTGTGACACTTTCTGTGTGCATCAGCAATGCTTCTGTATCACTTGGAGGCAGTTCCACTTAAGACTTTTGCTTAAAGGTTCTTCAGCAGCAATTTAAAAACTACATTTTGACAGTACTGGCTATTTTTGTTTTTATTGAGACTCGCTAACATCTAGAGAAGACTCTGATAGATATAAATAAACCTGGAAACACAGAAGCCCTTAATGGAAGCTTACATCCACCTACTTGCCCCATGGCAAGTTAATGTTAGAAATCCCTGAATAAATTGAAATGTGCTTTTTTCTTTCATCTTGACCATTTTCCTGTTAGTGTGAGAATTTTAAAAATTGTTGCATATCTGAAAACTCCATTGTTATGGAGCATCGGATAAACTAGAAAGGCTTAGCTTCAGTTATAAGTAGCAGTCATTTGTTTTGACATTCTGAGCACATGAATAGCACAGCTGATGCATGACTGTTAGTCAGATGTAACTGGATGGGCACCTATAACAGGCCCATTTACTCTCTTCTTTTTTTTAATTGGACACTTGAATCTGTGAACCACTGAACTGAAGCAGGGGGAGTGTTTCTAAATCCAAAATCAGATAGCTGGCAGTACCTGAAAATCAATCTACTTGGTAGCTCTGGGGTAGCATTAGGTCTCTAGTGCATTTCAGTCCATTAAACTCTTGCACCGGAAAGGGTCTTGATGTGCTTAAGACAGAGGAAAAAATAATATATAGGGATATTCTTTGAGTAGGTTAGAAATGAAGAATTGTGGGAAACTTTTTTGTCACAAAACCTGTTTTGTTTTCTTGGTGGTAACCAAGGGAGCTTTTTGGATGTAAAGGTCAAATTTCATGTATTGTTCCTATTTGAAGCTCTCCGACAGAATGAAGGCTATTTCATTCTTGATTTTTAAGATATTTACTGTGAGTTAGTACTGCATAAACATCTGACATTGAGAGCACTTCTGTCTTCCACTGGCCCCATTCTGTAAACTGGGGTGGAATAAGACATTTAATTTCTCTGTAGATCCCACAGCAAAGTCCGAAAAGTCCATTTACAAAAGAACAGAAGTAATTGTTTTGTTTTTAACATGAAACCATTTTCTCTTCCGCACAGCAAGCACCAATAAGCAACTCCCTGTAGAGAGAGAATGAGTTGTCAGTTGTGACCCCCTCTCTACCCACACCTGAGCCTAAGAAATTAAATCATACCTTATCCTACAGGGATGGAAAATTCATAGCTCACTCAATTCTGACTTTTGAAAATGTTGTTATTGGTACTTGATATTTTATCCCCTCTTAAGGGATTTCAGAAAAAAGCACTTACAATGTTAAATCTTATGCAGCATTACAACAGCTTGTTCTCCTTATGGTGGTAGAGATGGAGTTGAAGGGAGTTGTAGTGTGTTAAATCGATACCCTGCTATTTTGTGCAGTACTATTTACTGGCTACTCAGTGGACAGCTTTTCATCCAACTGGTATGTTAGCTAAACTATTTGCTCTGAAATGCAAAACATCTTTTGACAGTCAAACACATGGATCCTGGCAGCAGAGTACTTCAGACTTAAAGAAATTAAGGAAATAAGTTTTTCTGCAGAAGAATGTGTGGTGGGGGATGGAGCAATTTTTTGTGCACCGTGACCTAATCAAGTTTTAGCTTCTCTTAACAGTGACTGTGTCAGTTAGGGAATAAAATCAGTATTTGTTAATTCCTTTTGTCTGTAAAACATGCTGTTTCCTGTATGGGCAGTATGGAGCTGTCTAGAACATATATAACCCCTGCAAACAAGATTGATAAGAGTGCATATGCAGCTGTATTGATCTTCACAAGCTCCTCTTTACTGTGTTTTGTAAAGGTTCTAACAGGAAAGGGGAATTTCTGAACCTTTCTGGAAGTTAACATTTTGAATAATGTTTAAAAAAATGTTCTAGAGGAAAAATAGCAAAAATAACTTTGAATCTTAAAATCACTAAACCCACTTTGCAGCTAACACTCTTTGCTTCTTCCAAACCGAGGCAGTGTACCCATGTATTTTTTCCTGTTGATCCCAAAAGTGCCTGAGCAAATTTATCAAAATTACATGTTAATGCTAGACTGATACAATATTTATTCACTGTAGATGTGTTGACCCAAATAACCCCATCCAGTCTATTCAGACTCGTAGCCCATTCCATTGCTATATAGAGATGAAATAAATATATCTTTAAATATTCACTATAAAGAGTTTTATACAAATTAAGTAACATGACTTTTCACCCAACATCTAATTTTGGTATCTCTCAAATCTTTAAATTACCTAACATAAAATTCTAAAAAGCGAATTTATCAAATCCCAAATTGCAGTAATACCTTTACAAAATGGAAAGAACTAAGATAAAAATGTCATAATTACTGTCATAAATGCTTAATTTCTACACTATCTTATATCATGGTATGGGAATTATTCATGCTTTCACCAGCCAGCTGTATAGTCTTGCTATCTACCTTTGTTATATGCACATATCGAAAAGTTGCAGCCTCTGCATAATAAAGAGCAGTGCCTCACTCCAGTAAACACACCCAAATGAGCAATTGATGCATATGTCTCTGGGTGAATAACAAAGTATGTTCTATACATAACATATCCAGTGTTATCTAATCTGTTTTTTCACAGATTTTTAGTGCAAAAACCTTGCACTAGACAGACAGAAACAGACCAGAGTGGATCAGTAAGATAATGCAAAAACAAATGTTGAGCTGTTCAAATTGCATAACAAGTCTGGTGATGGTCAGAAAAGAAATTGAAAAATGATATGTTGGTGTTCCATATTTATTCTTCCTCAGTGACTTTCATATCAAATCTGTTCAGTTTACAAGTCAAAATATGATTTTTCTAGCTACACTAGTATGGGCTTAGCCTGGTACTGTATTCTTTTCTGGCTTATGCATGCACATCACCAGCAATAAAGATTCTGGAACTGGAGTTTTACTGGTAGTTTAGTCAATATATGATGGGGAATAGAACACTGCTTGCTTTGCTACAGTGTGATGGTTCTGCAGTAGTGACAATAAAAAACTGTTTAAGTAAACTAAACAGATGTTACTTTGAAAATGCATAGGCATCATATGCAACATCAGGATGTGCTTTTTACTCACTTTGCTGACCAATATCCACAGTTTGACCATACTACAACCCATTTTAATATGATGCTAACACTATCAAACTGTGAGTCCGTACTGTTGAAGTGATCACAAGGAAGATGAATGAGTCAGTGATGCTTGTTAAATTGCACAGTATGAACTTGGCTAAGTTTATTAATGCTGTCATTATGTCTATGCGTTTTGCGTAGTGACAAAACGGCTTGTATGAATTAATATTAACCAAGCATTTTATACTTGCAAAATTTATTTTAGCACCGCAGTTTTAATTCGTGTGATGCATGTAGTATGATAAAATACAGTATTTATAAATCAACCTTTGGTATGGCTGTTAAGTATATCAACAGAAAACATTTGTTTTTAAT
Source organism: Trachemys scripta elegans (assembly GCF_013100865.1). Classification (NCBI taxonomy): domain Eukaryota; kingdom Metazoa; phylum Chordata; order Testudines; family Emydidae; genus Trachemys; species Trachemys scripta. Next base: position 58,963,464 of record NC_048300.1, on the reverse strand, counting down.
ATTTATAAAGCAGCATCTGGCCACTGATTTTGTACAGTGTCTCAACACTGGGCCCACCACAGTAACATTAGCATCTAAAATCATTTTAACAGTTTATCTTGGCATTCTCCTGACAGGGTCATTCTGCTTTTACTTTGAACATGGTTCTGATCAGTTGTACATGAAGAAAAAAAGTTGTGGCTTAGTAGGGAGCTGATTTCAGCCTGTTAGTTTTCATTATAGCACTTTGTCTTCAGTCTCATAACTCTTTGGAATTTCACCTTTTGAAATTTTCAACACTTGATGTCTGCCTGAAGATGACTTGTATTTTGGAAAGTCTGAATGAAAATGATTCTGCAGTTTTTAGTGAGGCTCACGTATGAACTATTCACTTTATTTTAAAAAAAGTTTGACTTTTAGTGTCAAAGTTTTAGTGCAGAAACAGGTTGGGGTTGAAGTTGGGCAGGGAAATAGCCCTTATTAAAGAGTAGCATATGGACTTGTCCCAGGGCAAATGGGTTTTGATTTGATATAGGTGTGACGCTTTGGATATCAGACAGAGCATGTGGAGTAGATGATTTAGTTGGGTTTTTTTTCTATTCTGAGCTTGCAAAATGTGCAGCTAAGGAATGCTGCCTTGTGCATGAATAGCTACTTAGCTATGCACTGAATGTTGTAGGACCATTTTTTAAATGTTTCTGGGAAATGCAGAGTCGAGGGGCACAGCTACACTAGAGAGTTCATGGCGGCGAAGCTGCATAGGTACAGCTGTGCCACCATGAGTCCTCTAAGGTAGCCGCTCTGACGGGAGAAAGCTCCGGCGGCCCGCCCCATGCCACTTCCCGCAGCCCCCATTGGCCTGGAGCAGCGAACCACAACCAGTGGGAGTCTGAACCTGCGGACGTGGCAGGTAAACAAACCGGCCTGGCCCACCAGGGGCTTTCCCTGAACAAGCAGCGGACCGACTTTGAGAACCATTGCTCTAGACACAACTCTGAGATCTTTACCTGCAGAGTAAGAGCCCAGGTCTATTTTTTCCCTTTACGGTGGTGTAAATCTGGAGAAACTCCAATGGAAGTAAATGGAGTTATGCAACTGATGCAGGATCAGAATTGGATCCTTCATGCTTGTCCACTTGACTGCGCTTCAAATTGTTATGATTTCATTCCCAAGGACATTGCGAAATGATGTAGACTCCAACTCAATTTGCATTAGAAGTTCTCTAATGCAAGAAGTGTGATCTTATTTCTGCCTTTGTGTGAGTGAGGGAGAGAGAAGTCAATAAAATTCATAGATATTAGAGATGGAAAACACTTTTTGGGTCCTCTAGTCAGGCACCTATCTCCATTTAATATAGAGTTGTTCCTTACGGTAGATCTTCTAATGTGTGGTCCAGTCTGTGTTTAATTATTTTAAGTGATGGGGTTTATATGAGTAATTTCCTGTTTTAGAATGTATAACCCGTGGACTTAAAATTGGGATATAAGTAGAGCTATTTAGAAATCAAATCTTCCATTCTGTGGGAAATTGACACTTTGAAATTTGTTTACATTCTAAATCAGAATGAAAAGCTGAAATTTGAAAATGTCCTGTGAAATTCTGATTCTTAATTTTTTTCAGAATTGTCAAAACATTTTGTTGCAATAAGGTCTAAATGCTATGATATAAGCTATAATATATAAATATGTACATAACATGTCAAAAAAATCAACATAACATTGAAATTATTCATTTTGACTTCCTCAGTTGTCAAAAACAGACATTCCTGTTAAATATTCCTATTTCAACCGTTTTAAATTAAAACCTGTTCCACTGAAATTTTTTTGACCAGTTCTAGATATAAATTTGTTTCCCTTTTACATTCTGTATTATTTTTGTTAACTTTGCTATTTTAGTCATTTCTGTAGCGGATACAATCATAACAGCAAAACGCTTGAGTTTAATTAGCAGTGCACAGTTATGTTTTGTTTCGTAACAAATAACTGGAAAGAACATGCTACTAGAGATACTGGGCTTTACCTTTTTTTTTTTTCCCTTTTAAAAACAAGTTTCTCTTTCCATTCAAAATGGCAAAGACAGATGACGGCTCTGTGAGCTGCCAAATGTAAACAGAGGTTAAAGTAATGCCTAGTGGTCTTTAGAACTATGCAATGCAGTTTCCCTTAGAGCTGTTAGTTGGGGACAGGTGCTGTAAACTCTCACAGCATATGGTTTAATGAAGATACCACTTAACTGAAAATGGACCTAAATTATTCATACAATTTACTAACATTTTATATCCATTAACAAGGTGATAACTGATTAGAATAGAAAAATGTGGCAACTGTTCAAAAGGAAGTATTTTTGCAATTGCTTGTTTTCTCTAATTGTTTGGGAGTTGTCTCTTAGAATTCATTTGCTAATGCTTTGCCCTTCCATTATATGTGGCTTTTTATTACCTTCTAGTGCATTCTTCCCTTGTCTGGCTTGTTTGTTATCACTTTGATGCATAGGTAAAAATTTAGGGATATTGTTTCTCTGATTTGCCCCATTCTTCTCTCCCAATGTAAACTATTTTTGTGAGGAACCTGTGTGGCTCTTGCAACCATCTATAAGATAGGAACTATAGCCTTTTATTTTCACTATGAATTTGAATCTGTCCAGGTTTGTAATGAGCAATTTCTGTTGATGGGCTTGTGACAAATGAGTTGCTGGTAACAATACTGTTTTTGCCAGACAGAGGTCCATGTTGCCAAAGACACCATCACAAGTAACAACACTGTTGGCAGCCTTGTTGAGAGCAAGGACTGAATAGAGATGGAGAATGAACCCCACTCTCATCCTTCAGGTAGTGGCTAATGTACCATTTGGCATAGCAGTGTAGGGAATCTTTTGTTACCATTGCTTATGCTGCACCTGCTGTGAGGCTATACGACTTGTCTCCAGAGCTGTTGCTCCTCTTTTTAGTGCTCTCCATTAAGCAGTATTGCCAACCCCAAGCCTTCAAAAATCATGAGATTGCTTTAAAAGACACAAACTGATTCTGTAAATGTTTAGAAATAGTTTATAGAAGTCTTTTCCTTTGCTTTCTGGTTTGTGAGCTTTTCGGGTGTACTCGGGTCACATTTCCCAGTTTTTCTGCATAACCATGATGGGTTGAAAATTATATATATATATATATATATTAAATAAAAGCTGTGTGTCATGATTTCAGAATCTGGGGCTTAAGGAAAACACCAGATATGGAGAGACCAGTATTGAAATCTTTAGAGTTTGCAATGGTGCAGTACTTACTGTATATACTCGTTCATAAGCTGAATTTTTTTAGTAAAAAAGGGAAGCACCAGAGAAGGGGGTCGGCTTATGAATGGGTACAGAGAGGGAGAGGTGGGACACAGCCCCTCCCCGCAACAGAGGATAGCAAGGAGATGCAGCACAGCCAGCAGAGACAGAAGGGAAGAGGCGGGGCCAGGGTGTCTCCTCTTCTGGCCATGCTGCTCTCCCCCCCAGCCTCCAAAGCAGCTGTAGCTCCGCGGCTAGCAGGCTGCAGCCGTGCCGCTCAGCCCCGGCCCACAGAGCATGCTGCAGCCGCCCAGCCCGCTGGAGTACGCTGCGGCCGTGCTGCCTGGTCTGGCCCGCTGGAGCAGCTCCGGCCAGGTCAGAGAGATCCTCTCCGACCCTCCCCAGATAAGGTGGGAAGGGATAGGATGGAGAGAGTGTGGGGGTCCCGGGCTAGGGGTGCGGTCATGTGGAGAGGGTGGTCACAGGGGTTACTCCCCTGACTCCCAGCTTCTCCCCCAAAAAACTTTCCCCACCAGTTGCTTTCCCGGCCCGTCAGGGTAAGCAGCTGGCGCACCGGGACACTTTGTTTACTTAGGTTTACCTCCATGCCTGCAGCCACTTGAGGTAAACAAACTATCTCGGCCTCCCAGCGGCTTATCCTGATGGCCCGGGAGCCAAAGTTTGCTGACCCCTGAATTATAGGGTCGGCTTATGAATGGGTTATAAAAATTTTCCATTTTTACTTATCAGTCTTGGGGGGGGGGGTGGTCGACTTATAAACGAACTGGCTTATGATCGAGTATACATGGTAATTTAGTTAGATGGTGAAGTGATTCTCTCTGTTGTTTGCCTAAAATTAAGGGGAAATCTCTGTTAAAACTGGCCCAAACCCCAGGAATTAGGAGTCTGTTTTCCCTCCCCATTGTCTTTCTGTCTAAATCCATTTCAGCATTCTCTTCTATTTCAAAACTGCATGGAATCCAGCCCTTTGACTTTGTGTTTGCCTATTCCACCTGCTGATCCTTAATCATGGCAATCTCTAAGTTCTTGGGCATTCCCATACTAAGGTGATGAAGGTCAAATAAGTACCTAGATGGAACTCTCTTCAAAGCTGGAAGGGCTGCAAAAATGAAAAACCAGTTTATCTGCCTGGAAGTTTATAACTCCAAACGATTGAACGACTTCCTGTCTTAAAATCTTGGATTGAAACACACCTCTTCCCTTTATCCTATGGTTGACTGCATCCCACAGATCTTTACCATCCTCAATTGTCCCTTTTTCCATTAGCGCCTCGATCTAGTTTTCAGTTATGTCATCTTTAATACTTGTAATCAGCTTTGTGTTTGTGTCCAATCTTGGTATGTTCTTTTTCCTTTATGCTGGTGCAAGTCACCGTACCACACTCTGTAACACGTTGCGTCTCCTCTAACTCATCTGTGATAAAAAACACTTTGTGATCCATCATATGAAGGATGCTATATAACAAACTGTATTATATTATACTGATCTGTCCTTATACCTCATGAGACAGTTGTGGTTGCCTGAGTGCTCGTTGATTGCTTGCTGGCAGGGGGAAGGTTGACAACTTTTTTTTTTTTTAGCGCTAAAACCCCACTGTAAGCAACAGAAGCAGTCTGTAAATCTCAGAATATAATTCTCCTCTTGACCTGGTTGTTTTCTGCAGGCTGTTTACTTCAGTCACTTTATACTTGTATACTAGGTTTATGGGAACTCTTTTTGCTTCTAAAAGGTTTTTACCTATTTGAATCTTTTACTGCAGTGGAAATGGGACTTCCATGACTTTTGCAACAGTCTGAGGGAAGGGCATGGAGCGCTACTGTTCTCAAGACTGAGCCCAGCTCAGCTTAATCTTTCCATACGTACAGTTGCTTTTGACCAAGCAGAGAGAGACTCACCCCACTGGATAAATCAGTCCAGCTCTGACAGAGTATACTCATGTGAAGGCCAAAGCTTGCACAAATGTTCACTGTCACGTGTACTTAATGAGGAAAAATCTGTTGAACACTGAGTGAAAATTGGAAACGGGCTTTGTCAGTCTGAGGGTAGTTTTCCATATTGGGTACATGGAAAAAGTCAGTAGCATGGAAAGGATAACCAGAGAACTGGTTATCAGTACAAGGGAAAGAGGGAGTGATAATAGAACTCCATCTTTCATACTATGATCTTAAAGAATCTTTGCAAGCAAGGTTCACAGCCCCTCTATGGGGTTGGTATGTAATAGTATAATAATGTGATGAATACTGCATAATGAGACCCAGTGTTGTCTTGCATTTGATAAGATTGTCTTGACTTGAATTTTTTTTAAGTACAAAATGATACTAGTATCTTAGTCTCTGGATTAGGTCATTAGGGCTGCATTTAAGCTGCCAAAATGGGACCCTTTAATTCATCACAGGTGCCCCCTATGTGTAGTTCCACTGCTGGTAGCAAAAGTAGAAAGCAGTATTGTAGATAGGACTTGGGTGCCTTTACCACAGTTATCTAACTCAGCCATGAGCAGAGTTAGACAATACAGTAGAAGAATTTCTTGACTTCTGTGTACATTGCAGCTTTCTAGCTGTGGAACTGCACCAGTGACCACTGGTGGTGAATCAGTCATCACTTTTCCTGTGTAGGCATGGCCTAGGCTTCCTCTGGGAAAGCTACCTCTGAAACGTTCTATTCTGGGTCTCTGTTTACAGTTGGCTTTGGTAAAACCAAAAGCCAAACCATTATTTTTCTATAATACCACTTACTGTACTTCACTCAGATTTCTTGGCTAGAGAGGTTTAAAGTGGAGGTGAATTTCCTGATGACTTTTGAAGAAGAGGGAGGCTTCCTGCATGAAGCCATTCTGACCCTGCTTCCCCTCCCCCAGTTTTACTGCTGAGGGGGAACTGAAACTGTGAGAGCAGGGTTTTGAGTGTTTTTTTTCTTGTGTACATTGATATCCGTTTGTGCAGTAAGGTATTAATAGCCCCTCAGACGCGCCCTGCCCTATTAGCAAGAATATACAGTGTTACAAAAATGAATTTGTCAAGAGTTTTATGGCTCCATGATCTATTGTACAATATTAATCCTGCTGCAGAGTTATTAAGTCATTTTTCATCTCCCCTCAAATTAATGTTGACGTTCTGTTACTGGATTTGTTCTTGTCCCCAGATTAAAACATAAAGGAAAAAAGCTTTCTTGCTAGAATATTAAAATTAATTGTAGGATAAGCAATACCTTGCTTGAAGTAGAATACTACTAGAAAGACTGTAATGTGAATTTGTTTTTTTGCTTCCTGCTTGCTTTCTTGCATGACAAACTGCCGTAAGAGGCATCAGGAGAACAAAGAAAACACAAGCCAAATTAAAACAAAGGTGAGAGAGAGAGGGCAGATTCTTAAGACCTTCTGCTCTAGTCTTTCCATTCCAGTTTTGTAAAAAAAAAAAAGTGACTCTTAAGAGATATTAAAGTTGCACTTTATTTTTGATCTAGACTTGTCTTAATATTACAATGCATCTTCAATAACTTCCTCATAACATGTTATTGGCTTATTAATGATCTGTGCCTTGGCCTGAGATTCATGTGGTTTACTGAGATGGGAGAAAACTGATTGGTATTAAGTAAATGGCGATCCCATTTTTAGGGAAGCACACTTTTAAAACTTGGCTGGGGGGGCGGGAGTTGGTATATACAAACCCTTTTACTGTAGATTGCCACCTCCAGTGAAACCTAGGTCAATAGATAGCAGAAGTCATTATTAAGAAATAGATGTTGGGTCTGTGGAAGATAAATTGGTTTTATAATCCACTTCTGGGTGGACAGCTCTCTACATCACAAACCATGCAAATTGGCACTAACTGGTACATCTGTTTTCAGTCTTAACAGAGAAATCAAGTACTGAATAGCCATGGCGACAGAATTCTATCGCCCCTAGAGGCAGAGGCATTTCCAGAGTGATCAATCCGGGGCCCTTTCTGAGCCCTAAATTCACTATACATACTATTTTCTAATACATTACAGTTCACACCGTTCCATTATTGATGCTGTGCTTTCTCTCCCTTGGGGTTGATGGGCAGCAGCAAGTAATGAATACAGGTGTGTTTGCCTTCAGTATATGATCTGGGATGTTCCTCTGCTTCCAAGGAGCAGAATTGTAACAGCTTCTAGTGTCTTGTCTTCAGCCTGGTTTACACACAGAGTTGCACCCAATTAACTAAAGGTGTGTTTTTAAAATCAATTCATTTAAACTAGTGGAAGAACCCTGTGTGGATGCTCTGAATTCAGTTCAAATCTGGCGTACAGATGCAAGCTAAACTAATATAAGCCAGTTTTAAACTAATGTAAATGTGTCCACCTATGGGTTTGCATCAGTTTAAAAACTGAATTTAGTGAAACCATTGTGTCTCGTGTAGATAAGGCCTCAGTTTTTTGATAGTAGCATTTTGTCATCCTCAGATGTGCATGCATTTAACATTAGAATGCATAAAAAGAAACGTTATGAGTGGCATTATCCTTTTTACAAGTGGAATAAGAATACAGTTTTTTCTATGCTGCATGTAACTTCTGTAGTGGGGTACAGGCTAGAAGGTCTGAAACCAGAGACTCTGAATTAAGGTGAGCATGATCTGGAGCTCAGCTTAGCTGCTGATTTATGTTCTGGGTTTTGTCAGGATGCTGAAAGTGTGAAACTTTTGTGTCCTCCCCGGGCCAGATTTCTCCTCCTTAAATAATTCATGAGCTACACTGTAATGTCTTCACTTTCTAACAGTTACTGAAGTATTGTAAGAATTATTTAGATAATTTTTAGATACTTAATTATAAAGCTATTGATAAGTGATGCAGTTGCAGCTACCTGTGAATGAGACAGGTTCTCTCCATAAACAAAGTTTCTTTATTGCAACCTGTAACGCTTCACCAGATGATAGAATCTGGAGTGCAGGTGTTCAGTTTGGTTATAACCTACATGAGCTGAAACTAGCTATTTTAAATGACTATTTGAAGCTTCATTCTTCTGCAGAAATGTATATTTGCAATCATGTCGCAAGGGAGTCAAGAGGTTTGTAGGGTGGGATTGAGGGAGTAGTGATTGCTCTGCTTCACTTCCATGGCAGCCCTGGCTGACGCAAGTAGAAACATTGGTCTGAAGAAGGCCTTGCTCCTTTCCTTTAGGAGAGGTTGCTGAAATGCAGACCAATAATGGGAGGATTGGGAATATTTCTACTGAAAGGATGGGTTTTGAGCCTCATCAGGCAGAAGTGATCCTCTTTGTAAAGGATTATAGGAAGGAGAATTTCAATGTGTCAGAAGCCATAAAGTTAATAGGATAAAAATCAGAGATGGCAAAGACCTATTTGGACTACCATCCTGCAGACTCTGCAGTATTATTAATCTATATGTTGCATGTGCCTTGGTAGGTAAGAAACCTGCTTGCAGAGGGCAAGTGACCAAGTGGTATTGAGAGTTCGCACAAAGATGAAGTAGCAGCAAAATAATACAGCTTTGCATGCACCCACCCAGTAGCTGTGCCTGAGAATGGTGAAGTGTGTAGTCCTCAGAGCCTATCACACTATCAACAAGGGAGTGACTTACACTTATTTCTTAACTTGTGAACACTTTTCTCTGAGCCAAATGACTCACCTCGTGTTTGTTTTTAGAAAGTTTATAAAATGGAAATAACAAAAATTAAACTCGAAAAGCTTGTGCACACATTTAGCGTTTCTTTAAGTCTCTTTCAACTGATAGGTAAGTAGGAGCTTTTTAGGAATAGGAGCCATGAATGACAGAGGTTTGCTGATTACTTCTGTTTTCTTCTCTCTCCTCCTGCATTGTGAGACCTTCACAACATCTCAGCTGCTATCTGCCCACAGGGAGGAAGAATCTCATAGGGCCATGACTTCCTTTATAGTTGATTATTGTAGTGTACTACTGTAGCACTATCAGTTGATGTCTGTTTTCTCTAATTCATTCTCTTAGGCTGAATATACTTGTCTTGATCTCAACCCAGAAATGATTTTTTTTTCCAAGTTGCAAAGTACACTTTGACCTACTTAAACATATGGAGAGAAGTGGGAAGCATTTCTCAAAGAACTTTTTGTACTCTCTGATTATTCATGCAACTGTAATTTCCACTCGACATGTACATAGTTTTGACTAAGGATGGTGTGCATTGCTTTGTTTGAAATTTTTCTTTTGACCTGTTTTAAAATAGAGTGCATACAGGGTTATGATTTTTCCTTCATATGTGGCCTCATGTACACACACACACACACACACACGTTGAACCAGAGGAGATCCTGGAATTACTGGTCAGTAAACCTAACTTGGGTACCAGGCATATTGGTTGAAACTATAGTAAAAAACATAATGATCAGACACATAAATGAACACGATCTGTTGGCTTTTGTAAAGGCCTCACCAATCTATTAGAATTCTTTGAGGGAATCAACAGACATGTGGAAAAGGGGGATCCAGTCGATATAGTGTACTTGGACTTTCAGAAAGACTTTGACAAGGTCCCTCAGCAAAGACTCGCAAAGTAGGCAGTCATGGATAAGAGTGCAGGTCCTCTCACGTATCAGTAACTGGTTAAAAGATAGGAAAGAAAGGGTAGAAATGAATGGTCAGTTTTCACAGTGGAGAGAGGTAAATAGCAAGGTCCCACCTAGAAAGTGTAACTTTGCTTATATGGCACTAACAGAGTGCTAGATGAAATGATCTTTCGCCACTATGCTGCTCATGAATTCATATTATGTCTAAGTGTGTTTCTGTGGACTGCATCTGGTTGTAGAACCAGGAGTTTTACACAGTTGGATTTTGGTTTAAATCATACTGTAGATGTTTTTATTATTCTTATTATTTATTATTATTCAATATAAGTAAACATGGCTTTCAACAAACTAGCAGTGATAGTTGTGCAGTATGATCCTCTCCTCCCTTCAGCTGCTGAATACACTGAATTCACAGAATGAGGGGCAGAGTTCAAGGTCTGACCTTTTGGTTTCCAAAAGACAGTGAATTGTGCTGCCAGCTAACTCTTACCGACAGTTTCTCCTTGGATATATTTTCCTTATTTCAAACTCAGCAGCTTTCATGTCCTTTCCTTTAGTTTTTGCTTCAGAAAGGGAGTGATACATACAGATCTGTCAGTTTGCTGATATGTTACAATAAGCATTAGCGGAAATGTCCATATCACTGGTAGCTTTTTGAATAGCAATTTTTAATCTTTAATGTGTGATATGGTGCCTGTCTTGAGTTATCAGTGGTGAGAGTTCTTTATAAATTTGAGGTGCTGTGGCAGCCTTCTCTCTTTAAACTCCCCATAACCCATATCCACATTGTTAGGTATTGTAAAACAATGTAATGAAACCTCACTGAGAAACACGTGTATTAAAATGTTAAACAGCGTGTTCTTACTGTTTACGCTATATGAGAGCAAATAAGTTAAATGTTAAAAATTTTTATTCTTTGCTAAGCTGATAAATCATTTTTGATAATACTTCTCTCTGCCCTCCTTCCCCACATATTTATAAATGGCAATTGTGATTTGCATTTTTTAAGCAACATTTCCTCTGTGCTGTCATTTAAATTGATTGGGTCCTTTTTTTGTTGTTGTTGTTTTTTGTTTTGTTTTGTAAACTTGTAAAATGGGGTTTCAGAACTGAGTTGTTTTTTCCCCCCTGGGTTAAGCACTTAAATTTGTTCACCCTTGAAATATGCTGAGCTATGTTTAGAATAAATATTTGTCTGTATCTGTGTTTGTTACCTGTTCAGAGAAACAGAAAATAAGTCTGAACTCTGACAAAACTGGACCTGCATTTGATTTGACTTTTTTTCTGACTGAAAGTCTTTGGGCTGGGGGTGGAGAGTGGATTATGAAGTCAGAACAGCTAGATAAAAGCAGATGCTGGTAACTAACTCTAAAGTGAATCCGTAGGGAAATAGTGTGTGCAATTAAATTGTTCTTTTTATTCAGTATTACAATTGTATATTCTCCATACAGATATTGTGGTGTTGAGCTCTTATTTCTCTGCTGTTACTGGAAACGAGTTAGTAAGATGGACAGCTCAGAGCACATCTTACCTCAGAGCTCCCTCCACAGGGCAGAGAGGATGAGAAGTGTATAAATTGAAAATAAAAGTTTTGGGAATTCAATGAAAATCCCTTCAGGAGACCAATCTTAACATTACTGTAAATGTTAACAAAATCTAAATTGATGAATGTTTATGAACTGTCAGTGTGTCATGCTAGTACTTTCATGTTTTCATGTGAACACTAAATGAAAGCACTGCCTTCACTTCTGTACAATTTTAATCTGTGCTGGCAAATGGTGTGCTCTCTGCAAGCAAACTGAATACATTCAGTGACTAGTAAATTACAATAGAGTTGGATTAGTGTCAGATCGCTGGCTTAGTGTAGCATCATCGGTGATGAAAATTGCAAGTCTGGTTTACTAATCAATATTAAGATTTTTTTTTTTACACTATTTGAATAAATTTTCATCTGGAGGTTTAATAAATCAACCAATGATAGGATTGGTATCCACTTGCTAGTCTCCTTTTGGAATGGACTAAGGAGTTACTGGAGTTTTATTGTCTACTTAATCACTTGTATTGTGATGACTTATGGGGCCCGTTGTGCTACCCAATGTACAAACATAGTGAAAAGATGAAGAGCTTATAGTGTGAGTATAAAGGGAAAGAAAACAGTTGGATACAACAGACCAGGAAAGCAAAGGTCACAAATAGAGCTGAGCAAGAACTTGATTTTCTGTGTCATGGGAAATTCTGTTTTAAAAATGTTTCCATTCTAAAATGAAATGAGAACAAAATTTTGAAATATCCCACAAAACAAAATTATGAAAAAAATCATTGAGAAAATAGAATCATTTTGTTCTGATTTTGATATTTTTTTTAAATTATAATATAAAATATAAAATTTCTAAATAGTCATTTTGAAACAAAAGATCTAAACATTCCATTCTGAAACTGTCAAAATTGAACAATTTGACCTTATCAAAATGTAATTTATTTTTTCCTGAGACAGTTTTATTTGAATAGACACTTTTCCACAAAATGCTTCATTTTTGAGAAATCAGCATTTTCTGGCAGAAAAATGTTCTGTTGGGAAATCTTCCAACCAGCTCTAGTCAGAACGATCAACAGAACGATCTTTATATTTACAAGTTGGGGGAACTGAGGCCCAGGGTAGATTAAGTGAACTTGAGGAAGATCACATGGGAGAGGCTGCAGCAGAGCTGGGAACTTAATTCACATCTCCTGAGTCCGAGTTAAGGTGACCAGACAGCAAATATGAAAAATCAGGATGGGGTTGGGGGGGGGGAGGGAGAGGAAGAATAGGATAATTGTATAAGAAAAATTATATAATAATAATTATATATGAAAAAGACCCCAAAATCGGGACTGTCCCTATAAAATCGGGACATCTGATCATCCTAGTCCCAGTAACTTAACCATAAACCGTCCTCCCTCTTATTTGGAGTTCAATGCATGATGTTCTCTTCCACTGCGATATGAGCAGGAAGTGTGGTAAAGGAAGCCATCTTAACTTTTGACCTGTAAGTGGGTAAAGTACCGAAGCTGCTGCTACTTTGTTCTATACAGTTAGTATTTGTACGCTAGAATATTGCTCTCTACAGAGAGAAAGACAGCTTCATTCTATGGGACTTAGTCTGCATTAGACATGACATGATGCATATCCTCCCATGCTTTGGATTTTTAATTCTGATATTAAGTTGGCCTAAGTGTGGAGGTCATTGTTGGAGAGTTTGCGGAACATGCACTGAATACTGTGGATATAGCAAGCTGGAGTAGCTAGAACACGATTTAAATGTAAATGTGGCACATACTGAAGTGTTTCTCAAACTCCCCGAATTCTCTTAGGGCTCAGTTCTGCTCCCATGGAAATCAATGACAATTTCCATTGACTTCCATAGAAGAGGCATGACTTCACGCGATCCCCAAACTCATGCCTTAGTTGAAGACGCTCTTTCTGAGATTAAGCATTCACTTTTATTTCTTTCCCACCTGCCATCGACTTTCTTGGCAGTGGAAGTCTTGAAGTTTAGACTAAAACAAAATAACTCTTTTTCACTAGCTTTTGTGATATAAGATTTGATGTAAATTGGAATGGAATGGGATTCCAGCTATATTCTTTGGCAGATACACAGATATTCTGAAAAAGCTGTCACATCTGTAGACCATATATTTTGCATCTTTACTGAAATTTAAATTTGTAAGTGATTTGTAACACTAACCTTGTGAATTCTATCAAAACAGATGCTTATTAAGCATATATATACATCAATGTATATTAAGCACTTTACTGCATATTGTCACTCTGTGCAGTAATTCAAGGCAGTGAAGACTTCTTACAAGGGTCCTGGATGAACTTAAGCAGGGTCTGTACTCCCCTTCATAGTCTCTTCTGTCAGTGGATTTCCCAATCGTGTACTTTACAGCTCCTGCAGCCATTTAAAAAGGGAGGAAAAGACTTGTTGAGTATGGCTTGAAATGTACATCCCCAGCTGATTTGACAGTTCTAAGTGGAAATCTCCCTACGCTGCTGCCAGAGGAGTAACAGTTGATCAGCTGTATTGAATGTGACAGTGAATGAATGGGAGAGTGAAAGGTGGGGGTAGAAAAGGGAAGGTGACAGTATCATAATGCTGGAGACATTTGTGAGAGAATATTAGGTCTATTGATGCATTGTGCTGTGTCAAAGGCACAGGGGAAGCTATTGACTCTTGGACAGATCCCATTAACCAGTTTTTTTGCTCAATTTAGAAAGCTTCTTGGTAGCAATTTAATTTGTTAACCTGACACTCAAACCTTTCCCTCCCTCCTATTGAGTTGGTACAAGGATATGAATTTGTATCAGGCCTTATTCAGAGTTTTTAATTCAGATCTTTAAAATAAATATCAAGCTGAGTTGCCTTGGGCAACTCAAAGTATACATTAGTGCAGTCAATTCCATTTGGCACTTGCTCTTGCATGACTTTGTCCTGCTCTGTATTAATTCAGGGACAAGACTCCAGTAAGGATCTCCTCATGGGAAGTGCCACTGGAAAGTTATCAGTCAGACTTACTTAGTTTAAAAAAAGAAAAAAATTATTCACATGTTAACCTCTGAGTGGTAAATGCACAATCTTAAACTTAATTTTTCAGACTCCTACTGCCATCATCACTCTTCTAATGCAGATTTTTGGAATGTCTGTACTTCAGTTACTTTGTTGTATGATATGGTAGAAACTGATGTTAGTTTTTGCAGCTTGATACACAGAAATAACTTAATAGCACAGAGCTTGTAGTACTTAAATCAAATATAAATCATCTATTTCAAATGCACTTACTTCCTTAAATAAGTATATTCATATTGATGGGATCTGTTTATTTTGTGCCCTTCTGTTGTGAATTTCTCATTTGAAGCAGCTTTAATTTCTGTTTTATTTTTTGGCTTAGATATGGCACCTATCTTAATTACACTAGGAGCACAATACAAATTTAACAAAACAAAATCACTCCCCTTAAATCTCCTCAGAAGCCTGGGAAGGTAGATAGGCCTTGTAGTGTGCCCAGAGGTCAACAAATTTGGGCTTGGAGGCAAATAAGGGAAAGCAGTTACACAAGGGGACCCTTCACTGGGAGCGCCCTGCCAGCAGCTCCAAGAGATACAAAAGTAGGGACTGTTAATTCGAGCATCCCATCTGAGCTCAACAGTCACAGTTGAACAGAGAGAGGCAGGTCTCTAAAGGTATGTCTACACAGCCTGCCTCTCCGCTTGGGGTGATAGACCTAGATTAGTGCTGCTCACACTAGCGCTCTAAAACCAGCTGTGTAGACAGTGCTTTTGAAGTTGCAGCTTGGGCTGTTAATCCCACTTGCCCCCCATAGGCTTCAGAACCTGAGCTCCAGCCCAAGCCATGACTTCAAAGCACTATCTCTACACAGCTATATTTAGAGCACTGGTGCAAGCCCCACTAGCCCAAGTCTGTCAGCCCGGACTGGGAGGCTCGCTGCCTCAGGCTATATAAACATACCCTAAAATAACCAGGACCTAAATCAGAAAAGGGCTTTGTAGCTCATAATCAGCATTTTGAATTGACCCAAAAATTATTTGGAAGGCAGTGCAACCCACTGAAGCACTCTGTGAAACACTGCTAACGAATCAGACAGTCATTTTGCACTATATGATGCTGTGGTGAACGAGGCCCACATCCAACAGGAAAGGTTGTACAGTCTAGTATGGGGAAGTGGTCACTGTTGTTATCTGGACGACCAGAAGCTGTCAGGGATCCAGTAAAATTCTGTTGTGAATTATAACTCCTCCAGCAGACACTGTGTTGTCTGTTTAGAGCCTTAATTGGCTAGTTTTCATGGAAGAGACCCATCCTTGGCCAGAGATTTAGAAAGCTAAATATCTGTACCAGCAAAGAAATGGAGACTTAGAGCGGAATATTGATCGCGCTGCAATCCAGATCATCTTCCTTAGCGGATTAAGAAAGTTTTCAGATCAAGAATTGTGGCAAAACAGAACCCCATGGAACCCCAGATTGAGAGTTCAGAAGGTGATAAGTATTAAGAAGAAGATTAAAAAGACATTTTAATGTCTAACTTATTGTGGGCAGGAGGATGGAAACTGCACCCCTTACCCCCAAACATCAGCTGCTAATATGGTAATGATTCAGTGTTCTGCAACAACCTCACAAGAGCCCTGGTCAAACTAAGGCACAGCTATCTGTCTGTCTGTCTCATAGGAACGTAGCTGTAGAACTACGAACCTACCTATATGAAGTGTCTGGATTGCTATAAATCAAATAAACCTGGGAATGGGACAGGGGAAACCTTAATGGTTTTAAATTCTAATAAACTTTCAGTTATGACTATCTAGGGAACCCTTAGCATACCATCCTTTTACATATAGGCGTTCTTAAAATACTTTAAATACACTCCTCCAAAAACAAAAACAAAAAAATCCAAATAAACGTAGCTTAAGATCCCTTTCTCCCAGCTTCCATTGCTACAGTTTCAGAAGAGTGTATACAACTGACTGTCTCCCTCTGTCCCCATTGCCTGAAAACAGAGCTCAAGTTGTTCTGAGATGTTTGGTTATGGAGTTATTTTATTTGGTTTATTCAGACTTTTTTTAAATAAGACCTTGCCAAAGACCCAACAATATGCAGTCCTCTCTCCAGGGACCAACAATGAACTCTTTATACCAGTTCCCATTCTGTTGAAGCAATGGTATACCTCCGTGTTAAGGAAATCTGCAGAATAAATCTTACCTGACATCTAAACCATCAGAGGGGATAGAGAGAGTTCAAGAACACACAAAGAACAAGTATACTGTATTTTTCCATAGTAAAAAATTCTAGAAGTTCTTCCATAGAGTGGGTTTTTTGCTGACCTGGGTGTGATTTAATACTTGTATATAAAAATATTATGTATAAAATACATATAAATAAAAATGAGGTGGGAAGGAGAGAGACTTAGGCCTGGTCTACACTAACCCCCCAATTCGAACTAAGGTACGCAACTTCAGCTACGTGAATAACGTAGCTGAAGTTGACTTACGTTAGTTCGAACTTACCACGGTCCAGACACAGCAGACAGGCTCCCCCGTCAACTCCGCGTACTCCTCGCGCCGAGCAGGATTACCGGAGTCAACGGGGAGCACTTCTGGGTTCGATTTATCGCGTCCAGACAAGACGCGATAAATCGAACCCAGAAGTTCGATTGTCTGCCGCCGAACCAGTGCGTAAGTATAGACAAGCCGTCAGGAAATCAGTATATATATTTACCCTATAAAGGCCAACCTAGGCATAGCTGTGGGAACTTCTAATCTCAGACTCTAACCAATTGCAATACCCCTGTACTGAAAGGTAGAATAACTTGCTTTATACTAAGCACTATGGCTCCAAATGATTTTCTCTAGTGAGACCCCCCTCATTTCAAATATTCATACTTGATTGAATTCTAGGTCATTCTTGTCAATACTGTTAGGTTTATTTTATTTATATTTCTTAATTTCTAATATACTGTTTCTCTGTGTGTGAAAATAATGTATACTATTTTTTACTTGCACAGGACAGCAAAGGTAATTCAAAAGAGAACAGGTTCAAATTTGTAGTAAGAAAGGTTTAAAAAAAAGAATACTATGATGCACCCTTATGGAGACAGACACATATATACATCCTCTAAAAAGAACTCTGTGCCTTAGTAGTAAAGTATTCAGACTAATGTTTATTCATTGGCGCTTCCAAGAATTATAAAACTTGCCTGAAGTAAAATGGTACTGATTTACAAACAAAACAACACACTTAACCCCCTGGAAACCATGCTGACTTATGTGCCACTTCTAGAAATGGTGATTCTATCAAGAGTTCTGTGTCTTATAAGCATTGTTTGGGGTATTTTCTGACCTTCAGGATGGTACTAGGAACCAACAAAGCTACTGTCAGCCCAAAGTGCTGGGTCTTCCAACACTGGTGGACATTGTTTTCTAATACTTTTAATTTTGTTCTCTTCAGGTTTTCATAAATTCTGCATCACCGTAGTGTGTGACCAGAAGTGAATTAAGCCATTTGGCTAGCATGTGTCACATGTAGTTTATTCTTTCTCTTCCTTTCCCAAAGGGGAAATTATATTAAGGGTATTATTATTGCCGTGTGTTATATTGGCAAAAGCAAGGTCCAAAAAGTGTGCTTTTGACTTGTAGAAGATGATGGTGAAGTTTGGTGAATTTTAGTTCCGAAAGGAGTTCATTCCACACTGCTGGAATGGTCCTTCGGAAAACTCCTGTTCTATGTAGATGAGCTTTACCCTTGCTGTAGGCAGTTCCAGTGTGACTGAATTATCAATTGTCCTTATCCCTAAGGTTTAGGTGTCTTCCAGGTACCCTGGGCCCAAACTACTCAATTCTCTGAAAAACAAGGACTGAGACATTGAGTTTGACGTGATATTCTATGAGAAGCCAGTTTAGAAGACAGGTCTGATATTCTTGCAGTAGCCTGTGTTGCTAAGGAAACAGACCCTGCATTTTGTACGAGTTGGGAGTTTTCTGCGGGCTCATAGCTTCATGTCCAGCATTACTATAATCCAGCAAGGTGATGACAAAAGTATTTGTCTGAGGCCAGATCATCTGCCAGACATTTCTGATAGAATCATTGCTTGTGGTGCATTATGGTGTATGCTGCTACATGAGAGCTCAAAGGAATATCGGCCCTCTGTCCATTGACATCAAGAGATCATCCATCAGTGCCATTAATGTTTCCGTTCTGTGTCCTGGCCTAAATCTCTGGATTGTTCTAGTTTAGGATATGTGCTGCCTCTAGATGAGTTTAAAAGTGGCTTTTGGCTAACTTGATGTGGAGTGATGGATAGCCAGTTCAGTACATACAGAGCGAGATTTCTTCTTTATTGATCACACTGTTGCTTCTTTAGAGGAGGAGGGAAAGACTGCTTCACAGAATGTGACCTTAATTATTTCAGTCAGGAGATATATCAATTGTGCATGATTTCTGTCACCAACACGGAAGGGCATACATTGGAATCACAGGTCTTTGGTAGAGTCTCCTTGAGATTGTCAAATACTACTTATGGAGTGAATGGGCTGAACTCAAGGAATTGAGATGGGTTGTGCTTACAGCCCTGCATAAGAAGGAATGGATCCATGCAGCTTGAGAACCCTTCTGTAAATGTGGATAATCTTTTCAGTGAAGTAGGAAGATAATTTTTCACAGTCTTGGTGCTGCATTCCACTGTTGACAGGGTTAATGAAGCAGTTACCAACCTGAATAACTCCTTGCAGTTATGATTTGGCAGCTTCTTGGTGGTTGAAGGGGGAAGAATTTCTATGCATGAAGAAATTTGTTGTTTGTAGCCTATCTGTTTCTGCATTAGATTTCAACCACTGGCATTTAAGTTTGTCTCCCCTTCTGTCTGGTGCAGGGTGTCTAAAAACCAGGGAGATCTGTTGAGCTACATCTACACTACTGCACTTAACAGCGGTCCAGCTGCTCCACTGTAGTGCATGTGGTGGAGACGCTCTAAGTCGATGGGAGAGAGCTCTGCTGTGGGCTCAATAATTCCACCTCCTTGAGAGACAGCAGCCATGTTGGCTGGAGAAGCTGTCTACGCTAGATATAGCGCTGTTTACGCTGGCGCTTAGAATAATTTACGTCACTTCGGGATGTGAATAATCCAGTGACTGAGTGAGACAATGATAATGGGTTTTATGAGTTTCCTGGTACCTGACCACTAATTAAATTAGGAGATATATTCAGTTTAATGTGGGGGAGCTATTGTGCACTAGCAGCCACACAAATCTGGGCGGGAGAGGCACTTGTGTCTGGTGGCAAGGAGGTCCAAGACAACCGGTTTCTCCTCCATTGCAGCCTTCGTATGCCTTCGCAGCTGTTGAGAGATGATCCTGCTTCATCCGCCTGTTCTGTCATTGAGGTCTTATGCTGGGCTGCACTTTGTCTGGTACCTTGCCTTCGACCTTACCGTTATGGGTGACCCTACCAGAAGTACAGGATTCCAAACAGCATCGCTCTTAGGGTCTTGCGTATATACAAGCTTCACCACCACGTCAAGGTGGCAGCCCAAGGAGACCGCAAGATGGTCATCATGTGCCCCTGGACTGGGATAGGAGAGCATTTTTGGCAATAGTGGTTATGACTGAGCAGGCCTTTTAAGGAACCCCTCTGTTCACCCCATACGGGAAGGGGCTAGAAAAGGTGCCCCAAACATAGACTATCCCACACAGGCTATCCCTGACTGGATAACCGTGTCCAGAGGGATCACTCCCAATGCAGTCGAAAAACAAACATGTTTCCTGCAACTTGGAATGTCCATACCCCCCTACTAGACGAATCAAGAAAGACCCAAACGCAGAATGGCAATTGTTGCCCGAGAACTCTCGAGGTACAACATCGACATTGCTGCTCTCAGCGAAACAAGACGTGCAGATGAAGGTCACTTGAAGGAAGAGGGTGGCGGTTACGCTTTCTTCTGGAAAGGAAAACTAGCAAGCAACAGGTGAATACACGGTGTTGGATTTGCAATCAAAAACCTTCTAGTCAACCGCCTGAGCGAGCAAGCTCCCCATTGGCATCAACGAGTGCCTTATGATCCTCCGCATCCAATTGGTCAATAAGTCATTTGACACGGTCATCAGTGCACATGCACCAACTCTTGATGTTGAAGAACACAAAGTATCCTTCTGCACTGACCTTGATAAAATTTTATCATCCATTTCAAAAACAGATCAGATAATCCTCTTAGGGGACTTTAATGCAAGACTTGGCCGAGATTCTAACATATGGAGTAGCACCATTGGGAAAGAAGGAGTGGGCAAGACCCAATTCCAATGGCATCCTTCTACTCAGCAAATGTGCAGAGCATCACCTTGTGATCACAAACACAATTTTCAGACAAAGCAAGTACAAAACCACTTGGAAACCGCCTTTCTCAAAACCTTGGCACCTCCTAAACTATGTCATTGTAAGAACACAGGATCTAAGAGATGTCCAAATCACCCATGTCATGAGAGGAGCCGATGATTGCTGGACTGACCACCGTCTGGTGAGGTCAGTCATGTCCCATCAGGCTTGCACCGAAACATAGAAAGCTATCCAAATGACACAGATGTCAATACAACATCCAAAGACTTCACTCCTCAGTACACCCAGAACTTCCAAACACTCCTCAGTGAAAAACTGGCCATATGCACACCTAGAAATGACAACACAAATATCAAAGAAGACAGGGAAGCCCTAAAACAGGCCATCCATGAGGTTTGTGAGGCCTTGCTACCTGCTGCCATCAGGACTGGTTTGATGATAACATTGAGATTACAGCGCTTTTGGACCAGAAGAGAAAAGCTTTTTGTGACTGGCAAAACTAATCACTATCCAGTCAGAAGCAGAGCTCTTTCCATCAGCTCAAAGCTGAAGTTCAAAGGAGGATCTGAGAAATCAAAAACAAATGGTGGGAGGACAAAGCAAAAGACATCCAAACATTCGCTAACAGACATAAGCGGAGGGTTTTTTGTGAGACAAAGATCCTATACGGACCAAACTCATGTGGCCTCACACCTCTGAAATCCAAAGATGGTAGTATCCTTCTTAAAGATGACAAATCCATCAAAGTGTGCTGGAAGGAACACTATCAAAAGCTTCTAAATTGAGACTCAACTGTGATTGACTCCATCGACTCTGTCCCTCAGCACCCAATCTGGGAAATTCTTGCCAACCCACCACCACCCGAGGAGGTCTGCAAAGTAGTAAAACAAATGAAGAACAATAAAGCACCAGGTCCTGATGGCATACCAGCTGAAGTACTGAAAGTGGGGGGAGAAACGCTGACTAACAGGGTTCACTTGCTGCTCCTCAAAAACTGGTGCACTGAAGAAATCCCTGCTGACTTACGTAATTCTAACATTGTTACCATTTTCAAAAAGGGAGACGGCCGTCTGTGGCAACTATCGAGGCATTGCCCTCCTCTCCATCACTGGGAAGATTCTTGCTAGAATCTTACTGAATCGCCTGCTCACTCTTACAGAGGAAGTACTTCCAGAGTCCCAGTGTGGCTTCAGACCATCACGAGGCAAAACCAACATGATTTTCGCAGCCTGGCAGATCCAGAAAAAAAGTCAAGAACACAACACCAGGAGCTATATATGTAGCCTTTATCGATCTGACCAAAGCCTTCAACTCTGTCAACCATGAGGCTCTGTAGAAATCATGTCAAAGTTTGGCTGCCCAAGCAAATTTATCACCATTGTAAGACTCCTCCACGACCAGATGACTGCCTCCATCCTGTGCAGTGGCTCTACCACTGAGCCCTTTGTCATCCGAACTGGTGTAAAACAAGGTTGTGTACTGCACCCACCCTCTTCTCCATTTTCTTAGCAGCTATGAAAACATTAACCCAAGATTTTCTACCACAGGACATTGGCATCCAATATTGGATTGATGACAACCTCTTCAACCTTTCTCGTTTCCATGCCAGAACGAAAGTAATATTGGCAACAATAACCGAACTCCAGTATGCAGATTGCTGTAGTTACACACTCAAAGGAGGATCTACAAACAGCCCTTAATTTCTTCTCTGAAGCTTACAAAAGCCTAGGGCTTACTCTGAACATCGGCAAAACAAAAGTTCTCCAAGAGCCAATCCCCGGTCAATCATCAGACCCGGCAAGGAAGATCTACGTTAACAAAGAACTGGAAAATGTAGAATACTTTGCCTATCTTGGCAGCCATCTCACAGAGGGCAGACATAGATGTCGAAATCCAGCACAGAATTTGTTGTGCTAACCTAGCCTTTGGCAGACTCTCTCATCGGATATTCAACAACCATGCATCAGAACACATACTAAACTTCTAGTTTATAAAGCGGTGGTAATCCAAACTCTCCTCTATGGCTGTGAGACTTGGGTGACCTATACAAAACACCTGGAATGCCAGCGCCAGCACTTTCTTCAGAAAATCCTCAACATAAAGTGGGAGGATCATCGCACTAATGTCAGTGTCTTCGCAGAGGCCAACATCTTCAGTGGTGAGGCCCTGATTATCCAGCACCAGCTGAGGTGGAGCAGGCACTGTGTGCGCATGCCGGATGTATGCTTACCAAAACTGCTGTACGCCCAACTCACGGAAACGGGAGGCCAAAAGAAATGCTTTAAACACACCCTCAATATAGACATCAAGAGATATGGCATCAACACCACACACTGGGAGACAAAAGCCCAGGATAGGGATAACTGGCAAAGACTTGTCAGAGAGGGAACATCCACTTTTGAGGAAAATTGCCTTGCCCTGGTTGCAGAAAAACGCCAGGAAAGACAACGGTCATGCAGCAATTACGGCCCAATCCTGTCTTCCAACACCACCTGCAATGTCTGCCAACAAGCCTGTGGCTAAAGGATCGGACTCCTCAGTCACCAAAAAAAACATGAAAAATAAAATCTGTGAAAGAGATCATGCTCGACCTCGAGGGATCGCCGATGATATGTTCAGGATAACAGCTGAATTGTGATGTTCTCTATATGTTTAATTTGAAGTCCAAGGTGTGACTGGGTGTGTAGGTTGAACCAGAGGTGATCTGTGAAAAACCTCTGGAAGCAAATGAGGAGAGAAATTCTTGTTCACTTCTATTCTATTCCAGCCAATACGAAAATTAGCGCTACTTCCCCCTGTGCTGCACTGCAGGTAGTAATGCAACTTACTGGAATTCTGGGTACCTAGATTTGCCAGGTCTACTCTGAGAGCAATGGGGACGGGGCACAGAAGGGAAAAGATGTCACCGTGAGAAGAGGCTAGACAATGTCAGTATAAGGGATAATGTATCTCCAACTGTTCACAAAGGGGGGAGAAATGGGTGTGCAGAGGAGAAAAATTTGCTCAACATAAGCATCATTACGGATGTTCCACAGTCCGTAAACATGCTTTTGTGGCCATGGGGAAGGTAATAGGACTCGGAAAGCTGCTTGCCTTTTATCGTTGCTTCTGCACTAGCTACCAATATAGCCAGTCATTGGAGGAGGTGGCACATAGTGTTGCAGGCTCAGGCAGCTTTTTTTCTACTCCTATGATGCTCTGTTTTATTTTGGTACTGTATATTTTTGATTGTATTCTGATTTAGTTATATTTTGTAAGTTGATTCTATTTGATTTGATGCTGTATGTCTTTGGTTTGCGGGATGGAAGAGATTTGTTTCTGTCTGGTGCACCAATATTGGCACGAGAAGGATGGAGAAAAAAGGTGCTCAGCCATAGAAGTACCCGTAATTTGGCCTCATCGATTCAGTAATGGAAGAATCTCCTCCCCTGAGCCATCTGACAGACAAAATAAGGAAAAAATAAACATAAAAGAGCAGATTCGATGGGAATGAAAATTGGCAGAGAACTGGATGGCTGCAACTCTTAAGGGATCAGAATGCAAATAGGATATCCACCATCTCATTGTGGAGTTTAGGAAAAAGATGAATGATAGAATCACAATCAGTGATTTCTGCCTGATAGCCTAATTTACAAGGAATAGGGCAACAGCAAATTGGTGACAATCCTAACCATTAGGATTACAGACCAAATGTATGTACCATGTGCGCTTTAGGTGTATATTTAATATTATTCGCTGAAAGCCTGTGCTGACAATAAATTGTGTGTAAAGGAGTTGAACATGGCTGAGAAATTAAAACCAGGATGATAACACTCTCTGAATCCGTGATTGAACTTGGTGATGTTCTGAACACGAAGAGTTCTCAACCAGGCTTATAGCTGTTTTTATTGCTTCACAGTGACTCAACAGACATTCTGGGCTTTAGAGTGACAAAGTGATAATCCTGAAGTTTTATTATATAGATTATACATGGAAATCTGCTATTTGTTGTGGAACCTAATATGAACTATGGAGCTACTGAAAACTTAAATATTTAAATTATCCTCTATTATGGATGTAATAGCTTGCTGGTTTGATTCATCTTGATTTTATATTTTTTGGTATTCAGAATTAAATTTGTATCTTGTTCATGAATTGTAATTTCCTTCTCACCAATTTTTCTTGTGATGTCCTGTAATCTGAAATTTTCAAAATTTACTTATACAGGTTGTGCTGTAAAACCTTACTTTGATAGTGTCATTTTTTTATGGTGAAAAAGCTGTTATGACAACTGCCTCTCAGTCTTCTCCCCACCCCCCTCTTCCAAAAAGCTATGTTCCCCTTTATAATTTAAGAGGGGAGAATAGCCAACGTCTCTCTGAAGTTCTCTAGGGACCTAGCTATGGTAATCTAACTTTCCTGGCAGGTGCTCTAGTACCATGATGATAGCGCAGTAGTACAAAACCCCAATGCCTGTATATAGTCCATTGGGATGTGAACTATCTGTTCACTAATACAATTTGCCTAATTTTTTAGGTCTGGTATATTTAGGTGCAAGTTATGAAACCAAAAGTACCTTTGCTGCTCAATCTGCAAAGTTTCTCAAATATGACTATTCTTTGCCTCTCCACAAATTTGTTGAGCTACCAGTCCATTTGTGATAGAAGGTTGCAAGGAGGAGCAACGGCAAAGTAAATCGAGTGGGAACCATGCTATGACATTTTCACCATTGTAACTTGCCCATGCAACTTTATCTAGTCATGTTTATTACTCCAATATCTGTTTGAATGTATTCAGGTTTGGAGAAGTTGGTAGTTAGTTTAAAGTAATTTTGTGAGTGACACAATCACTCTGGCTAAATAAGTGACCTCAGGGGATGTATGTGATGTAGCAGCTAAATATAGACCTATGTTTGCCTGTTAACTAATTGCACAGTAGTGCTCAATTTTATTGTATTTTTTAGGAGGAAGTGCATCAGGACATGAGAATGCTGACTGATACTGAGTTTAAACTGATAAGGGATGAACATTCCTTAATCAGGGTTCTTAAGATGGGGAAAAAACAATGCTGGTATTTGGAATCTGTCCTTGCCATTTTAATAAAAGATTTTGATTCTGTAACTTCAAAGCTTTTACAACATTAAAGCTGCATCAAACAAACATCCATGCAAAGCATGTTCAAGTCCTAGAGCAAATCCAGGCTGTTCACACATTCACAAAGAATCTCAGATGAACTTATTCGGCCCTCAGGCTATGTCTAAACTACGAGCTAGGAGTGTGATTTCCCCTGCTTGGAACACACATTTGCGCTAGCATAAGTATAAATAGCAGTGTAGCCACAGTATCCCTGGTAGCGGCAGCAGAGGCACAGCTCAGCCGTGCGGAGTATAAACGCACCGGCTTCAGGCGATGAGAGCGAACATGAGTATCTTTACACAACAGGAGAATCACACCCCTAGCTCATAGTGTAGATATAGCCTCAGTCATACTGAGCCTCAAGAGCTAAATGCTGGGGGAGGCATTTTTGCTTCTAGCAGTATTGACAGAAGTTCTTTCCTTGGATATATTTGACTATTCCAGTGCTGACCAAAGCAAGATGACTGAATGAATGCTGTCCTGCACAGGTCAGTCTGGAAGCTTACACTCTTCCGGTTGACATAGTATTTTTTCAAAATACCTTTTTCTAACAATAGTTTAGGAGTGAACTCCTAATATGAATTTGGATACAGAGCATAATTTATCACAGAAAAGAATATATTTTAAACTGAAATGCTTTGGTCAGCTTGTTACCAAACGGTATACCAATTAAAGAAAACCTCATACAGTCTATTGCAGGTTACATAAGATCAATGGCCTTCATTTAATTTGCCTGATTTAAGTGTTGGGAGCAGAATTTCTGTTACTCTTGAAGAATCTGTACATGTACATGGCAGCAGCGTATCATCCTGGCAATATCAAGTTAAATCGGGGGCGGGGCCACAAAGAAACTGGGTAGAGACCTTCACCATATTAGCTAGCACGTTTATAATACCCATTTCTAAACTAATTTTTTGTAATTGTCCAAAATGTGTTTTAGTAATTGTTTTTATGTCCATTCTTCAGTCATATTGTCAGATCCATCTAATTGGTCATTTGTAATAGATTATTTCAGTCTGTTTTGTGAACAAGTGATTCAACAGCCCATGAAAAGAAAGAATCTCATATAATCTGTTTTTCCATAAAACTCAGTGGAAAATTGTTTCATATCATGTAATCTTTGCTTACTTGCACCCAAATCGGCAGTTTACTTCCAGTTACAATTTTGATTCCATTCTATGGAAAGGCCACTGGTTTCTTGTGGTCCTGGGAGGATTGATTTTACTCAATAAATGTCAGTATCTCTCCACTTCTCCCTTCACTCAAAAGTCCACTAAAATAATTATTCTTTGTTAATGTTCAGAGAGGAAGCTTTTAAAAAAAAAGTTGCTTGAAAGCTAAAAATGGTACATGTGCTCCCTGCTTGCACACTTGTATGTTACTGTCTCAAGCAAAGAATCCAGTTTTCCAGGTGTATTTATTATTGTGGTTGTTTTTGTTTGTATTACTGTAGCACCTAAGAGGCCTAGTCATGGACAAGGATCCCATTGTGCTATGCACTATAAAAATATAGAATTACTGTGATGCTTACATAGAAATTAAGAAAATTAAATAATTTATTTCTCAATCAAATAGACATAACTTATGGAGTCAAGTGCCAAATCCTCATTCTGATGGCTGCTCCATGAAGCCTTTGGAGTGATGTGCAGGCCCTTGGTTGCCACAACTGTAGAGCCTTCTATACTTCCTGAAAAGTGTACCCCACTCCTCAGTGGCCCTCCACATCCAAGGTATGGAGTACCTTCCAACCTCTGGCTGACAGTGATGCCTCCTTCTGTGTGGAAGAGGAACAATATGGGTGGTGTCCTCGACTAATTGACAATTAAGGAGGAGGGCTCACAAGCAGCCTGAATGAATATCCTGGCTAACTACTCTGAAACAACTATTAACTAAGGGTAACAGTGAAGGTAAAGATTTCTTCTCCCCATTGACTTCCCCTGCAAGCCTCCCGCTGCTCCAACAAGTTTTATGCTTTCCTGGGGCTGCACAGCCCTTACTTGGGAAGAGTAAGATTCCAAGATCTGTTCATGGGTGATGGAGTCGCGTACCTTATTTAAGTGGTCCTACCTATGCACCTCATTCTCACGGCCTAGGTATAGTGCCTGTTTTCCCCTACACCTTCTACACTAAGTACTTGTCTTGCAGGAATGGAGCCAGCCTATTTGAGAGCTCTGGCTACAGAACAGTTTAGCTAAAGTCCTTTGATGGGAATCTAGGTATTAAAAGGCATGCAAATTTATTAGTGAAAGGAGATGTGGGTTTGGCTTTGTACCTTCCAAATGCAGGTATCTGAAGCAGGAATAGAGTTTTACTTCAGGTTTTAATAGCAACAAACATCTTTTCATCTTCTGTGTTTTACATGGATCTGAGCATATTAAATCAAATAATTATTCTGGCTGTAATGATGGATTTTAAAAATCATTTAATTAACATATAATTATTGAAATTTGCATAATTAATAAGCTGTAGTTTGCCAAAAGGCGAGCTTTTACTACTGATGAACCTCTGTTTGATCAAGTTCTCAATGTTTTAATTCTTCTAGATGAAACATTAAAAACAGTGGTCTAATAGTGCCTTCATTTTCCATTAATTGATCTATATAATATGGATGGAAGATAAAGCACATGCATATAAAATACATTTAGCAGTTAATTATAGCAACAATAAGAGAATTACAAAACAATTTAATTTTTGACCATTTCCTTGCATTGACTACAAATTCAACCCACTTATACATTTGTTTTATATCTCTTCAGTCTGTAGTTTTTTTTATATAAATGGCTGTTCACTCCATAGTGATCAGGAAGCAATATGGGTAATGGTTATGACACTCCCCAACTCACTCATGAAAGGTGGAGCTGTGAAATCTGATACTATAAGAACAGCTAATATCATTTTGGCGTCATACTTCAGAGACTCTGAGTTGGAATATCATGCCCTAGAGAAAGGTCAACTTAATCCTCTGTGTTGTGAGTAGTAAGTAATTTATATAGTGTTTCCAGTAGAAAAGCAGTTTAATGGACCTGCAGGTAATGTTTAATAACTGAGAATGTAAGTTAAATTGACCAGCTGTTACATGTGTCTACACTTGCTGTAATGGCATGTGAAATTGCGAGAAATTTCACACATTTTGTTTCAGTTTATTCTAATTGTCCTCTCACAATTAAAAGAACACCCGTTCTAAATTAAATGTAAATCCAGGGTTTATTCAAACTCAGTGTTCTTCAGTATGCTCACTCCTCTTCTGGGCTGTGTTTTGAAAGTACTTATAAAACTCCTTACCACTCAACTGAACCAGGTCTTCATTGCAAATGGCACACTGCGGTAAACTCAGACACAGGTTTTCTTTTCTTTGCACAAATGAGGTTCATCTGGGTCATCTATTTACTGATTTCACTTGGAAAAACTTGCAAAATAATAGAAGTCTGATAATATGTATGTTAAAGGCTGTTTATAAAGAGGATAGTGGTCAATTGTTCTCCATGAGCCAAGACATGCTCTGGGTGTCCTAAATAGAAACTGGGACTGGATGATGGGGCGGATCATTCGATAAAGTGCCCTGTTCTGTTCACTACCTCTGAAGCATCTAGCACTTGCCACTGTTTGAAGACAAGATATTGAGCTAGGTGGAGCACTGGTCTGACTTAATGTGGCTATTCTTGTGTTCTTACATTCAAGAAGTACAAGAAGTAATTGGCTTAATCTGAAGCAAGGGAGATTTAGATCAGCTATTAGGAGAAACTTTCTCACTATAAGGACAGTTAAACACTGGAATAGGCTTTCAAGGGAGGTTGTGGAATCGCTATCATTGGAGGCTCTTAAGAACAGGTTAGATAAACACCTACGTATACTTTGTCCTACCTCAAAGTGCAATGGGGCTGGACGTAGATGTCCTCTTGCCCAATTTTTTTATGATTTCTAGAGATATTTCAATGCTTAGCATATTTGTTTTTTTTTTTCTCTTCTCCTTTGTGTGTTGCTTGGGAAACTGGCATGAAGAATCATCATTAATATAAGTCCTCAAAGTCCTAATCTAGTGACCTCACAAATGGTTGCCATGGAGAGGATTATGAGGTCAGAGGATTGACTTCCGTTTTGGAGGAAGAAACCAGCAGGAGATGGAACTCTGGAGGGAAAAAAAATGTTCATGATTGCAGAATGCAGCAGTGAAGGGGTTATTTTCCTTTAATTTAAAATAATCAGAATACCATTCAGGATGATTCCACATTTGAAGTCTTCTATTAATCATCCTGAATTTATCACACTGAATATCACTGACTTAAGCACAGAAATTTATGTTGTTTACCCAGAAACTTGCAACATTCCCATCGACATAGTATCTCGAATGTCTTTGTGTATAGATGGGTGCACGTGAACAAAGTCTCTCATCTGTCTATGTGAATTTGTGAGCGTTGTTTGAACTAGTTAGTCCCTATGGTCTAATTATGGTAACACTGTGGTCTGGTGACTGGGATACTGGATAGGAAGTCAGGAGATGTGGGTTCTATTCCCAGATGAACCACCTGATGTGGTGTGGCCTTGGGCAAGGCACTTCAACTGTCTCTTTCTGTAAAATGGGGATAATAGTTGACTCTTCAGTGTTTCAGAATCTACAGATGAAGTGTTAATAATGTTTAGCTGTCATAACATTATCTCTATCCTGAGAAATGGAGTAATTTAAATATTAATCAGCCCTTTAAGGTGTAGGCTCCCATGATTGTTTCAGTTGAACGGTATTCTTCAGCATTTCCATTACTTGTGCATAATGTCATAATATAGTAGTAATGGTGTGGTTTGATAATCATTCTGCCACTGGAAAGTAGCCAGCAAATGACCCTCTTTAATCTAAGAATTCTTCACACTCATCTGAATTACTTCACTTGGTTAATTTAGTGCCATTGGGCAAATATTTGCTAAAGTGAACTACTTAAACGACAGGAGCAGTCTCCACATAATCTCTATCTTGCATGCACTAATGTTCGGTGCTTTATAGGTGATCTTTCACCATCTATCTCTGTGAAACAGTATCCTTTCCCAACACAGTCAGATATCTGGTGCAAACAGTATTTATCTCGCAGCCCACAGTCTGCAGTTTAAATATCCGCAAATTTGGAGTAACAAGTGAGACAATATTACATTCTTAAATCTCCGATAGACATCTGCTTTGTGTGTTATCATCAAAATCTTGAACTAAATGTTTCTGTAACTAGTAGAGCTGGCCAGAACAGTTTTGCCAAAATTATATTTTTGTGAAATAAGCTATTTCATCAAAGACGCATCTTTGATTAAATTGTTGGGAAGGTGAGAGAGAGAGAGAGAGACTATAGCCTGCTGCTTCCGGCACTGGCCTGGAATGTGAGAGACCCAGGCTCAAGTGCCTGCTCTGCCTGATTCAGAGCAGAGTTTTTCATCTAAATCAGGCAGAGCAGGGATTTGAACCTGGGTCTCCCACATCCCAGGCCAGTGCCTGAAGTGGCAGACTGTAGAATGTGACACACAAATGCACATACGTGTTTCTGACACTTCATGTTCACAAAAATGTTCAAATGGCTTTGGTTTTGTTCTGTTGTGAAATAAAAACAAATTTTGAAATCTTAAAAGTTGTCACAAAATGGAATTGTGATCCTCCGGTAAGGATTTCTTAGAAGTGTTTTATTCAGTAGTCATTTTTCTTTAATTCTATTCAAGTCAATGTTTATAAATGTATAGTCACACTTCTGTGTTTTAAAAAATGTACCACATTGTGAGTAAAATACAAGTTGGTGATAGTAAAGATTTGATAAGCACTCATGGGATGGATGTCTGCATTGCTTATGAATGTTGAAGTCACAAGGGAGTTATGTAGGTCATCACAAATGATTCATTGATAAATTCTTTGTGCCATGCCATACCACATATGACACATTCAACAGAGAATATATTTTAGAAATGTTAAAGCATTTATTGTGATTTCTTCTTGTATCCCACCACATACTAAGCCAGGCTTCCTGATAATCAGGATGTGACGTTGCACTCTATATGATTTTATGAAAATATGCTAATGAGTTTGAATATAATGTAACTGAAATATGTTTCATGTAAAAGGTCTCTTGTAAGGTGGTATTACAAAGCTTATCTACTGTGTGTGGTCATCCTATTTGTATAAATGTATCATTCTTGTATCTGAAACTAGAGATATGAAATATAACTCCTGAGGGCCTATTGTAATTATGTAAAGTGTGGGCCATTAACGGTGGTTTGGAATCTTGATGACTCCCATTAACCAGCAACAGAGAGTTCTGTGCCACAGGACTCTGTTGCTTTTTACAGATCCAGTGTAACATGGCTACCCGTCTGATACCATTAACCGGGACAATTGACTTCAGATGGCTCTGTTTTACCTGTAAGTCTTCCTGTATATGTATGCGTGCTGGCAAGTGGGTAATGAAGTCTTAGTGACATGTGATCATATCACCTGAACTGGAATCCATCTTTAACCTGGTTCTTTTCCATTGAGAAGGAGGGGGTGGGAGCCCAGAGAGGGACAAAGGATTCCCCCCTTATGCAAAAGATATATATAAGTGGGTGGAACAGAACAAAGGGGACAGCCATCATGAGGAATCCCCTAGCTACCACCTGAGCTGGAACAAGGGCTGTACCAGGGGAAAGGACTGTGCCCTGACTAGGAAGGCGTCCAGTCTGTGAAAGAAACTTATTGAAACATCTCTCAGGGTAATATTTTATCTGTACTCAGTTGTATTACTGTATCAGGCTTAGATTTGCGTGTTTTATTTTATTTCACTTGGTAATTCACTTTGTTCTGTCTATTACTACTTGGAACAACTTAAATCCTACTTTCTGTATTAATAAAATCACTTTTTACGTATTAATCAACCCAGAATAGGTATTAATACCTGGGGGGCAGCGAGGGGGCAAACAGCGGTGCATATCTCTCTGTCAGTGTTATGGAGGGCGAACAATTTGAGTTTATCCTGTATAAGCTTTATACAGGGTAAAATGGATTTATTTGGGGTTTGGACCCCATTGGGAGTTGGGCATCTGAGTGCAAAAGACAGGAACACTTCTGTAAGTTCCTTTCAGTTAAGTCTGCAGTTTTGGGGCATGTGGTTCAGACCCTGGGTCTGTGTTGGTGTAACTGGCTCAACAAGACAGGGTGCTGGAATCCTAAGTTGCCAGGGCAGGAAAGCAGGGCAGAAGTAGTCTTAGCACATCAGTTGGCAGTCCCCAAGGGGGTTTCTGTGATCCAACCCGTCACACAGGAGTCCAACTTTAAAAGGCTCAGAGAGAGGAGAATTATAACTCATACATTAAACATCTAAAAATAGCCAAAAATAGCTCTTGTATATTTAAACAATTTCAGCAATAGCAGTAAGTACATTGGCCTATTGGAAATGTTAGTGGGTAGAGGGCAGATAAGGTGCATGAGTGTAACTTATCTGATCATATATACATTGCTTCTGAGTGTGTGTGTGTATGTGTACTCATAATTAAGCACACACAATACAATATTAAACTAGTTGAGATCTAGCTGGTTTCAATTAGCCATGATTGTTAGGAAAATAAGCAGTGTTTTAAGGCGGGTGGAGGAGGGGGAAAGTGCAGTATTAAATAATAAGCTGATCCTGGGAAAATGTAACCAGTCTTGATAAAATCACTGTTCCTAAAGTTACAGATATAATCATGACAATAAAAACAGAAAATGGTAGGAAAGATTTGAGTACAGAAGGCTCCAGCATTCCATATGAAAACCGTGGTAGGGACACTTGCTGTGTGTACCAAAGGGTTCTGGAGAGAGTCCTCATTACAGTTAGATAAATAGCAGCTAAATGATTCTTCCATTCTGTAGTAAATTAACTAGAACTGCTACAAATGCATCTGTCTGTACAAATACAAAACAGTAAAAATTAACTGCTGGTGGAAGTCTTTCAAAATCCAAAAAGACTCATAAAAGAAACAGTCTGAAGATAATTTATTAGCATATGTTAATGTATTGTGGAAAATTTTCCCTATTCTTGATGGTTTATAGAACAGAATATCCATAGGAATTGCTGTTTCCATAATAGGCACACATTAATTTTTTTTCCAGAATCTAAGTTTTCTATCATTCATCCACATTATTGTACAAATAATATGCTTTCTTGAATACTTCTCCTAGTTAGCAACCCAATTTAATCTTTTCCTCTAGAAAATTGTTAGATAGGGATTCCCTAGGAAATCAAATTAAGGTTGTCCTTTGGGATGTTGTTGGGTTGGTTTTAAATGGTGCTTTGCAAATTACTGAAATTTAGAACCAAAAACAACTGCAGAATTTTAGTGAATTTGCTATATAATTAAAGGGATGTAGCTGTGTTGGGAAGAAAATTCAAGGTATGCCCAAGCAAAATAGAAACACTTGAAAACCTTGTAGTGGAAAAGAGCCCAAGATTTGCTAATTCTGATCTTTCTGGCAAGATACAATGCTATCTATTTGCATGGGGAAGTTCCCAGAGAAGTACAGTATTGCACAGTTTAGGCTGTAATATTGTCCAATGTATAATAAAATCTGGATTGCAGTAAATAGAATGATGGGCCTGCATGATAAGTAGCTCTTTGATACCAAGAAAAGCTATGTAAATTTATTAGGGCTGTCAAGTGATTAAAAAAATTAATCACGATTAACCGTGCAATTAATCACACTTTTAAACAATAATAGAATACCATTTATTTAAATATTTTGGATGTTTTCTACATTTTTCAAATGTATTGATTTCAGTTACAACACAGAATACAATGTGTACAGTGCTCATTTTATTTTTATTTTGATTACAAATATTTGGACTGTAAAAATCAAAAGAAATTGTATTTTTCAATTCACCTAATACAAGTACTGTAGTGCAGTCTCTTTTATCATGAAAGTTAAACTTACAAATGTAGAATTAGGTACAAAAAAACTGCATTCAAAACCAACACAATGTAAAGCTTTAGAGCCTACAAGTCCACTCAGTCTTATTTCTTGTTCAGCCAATGGCTCAGACAAACAAGTGTGTTTACATATGCAGGAGATAATGTTGCCCTCCTCTTGTTAATAATGTCACCTGAAAGTGAGAACAGGCGTTCACATGGCCCTGTCGTAGCCAGCATCGCAAGATATTTACGTGCCAGATGCACTAAAGATTCATATGTCCCTTCATGCTTCAACCACCATTCCAGAGGACATGCTTCCATGCTGATGACAGGTTCTGCTTGATAACGATCCAAAGCAGAGCGGACCAATGTATGTTCGTTTTCATCATCTGAGTCAGATGCCACCTGCAGAAGGTTGATTTTTCTTTTTTGGTGGTTCAAGTTCTATGGTTTCTGCATCAGTGTTGCTCTTTTAAGACTTTTGAAAGCATGCTCCACGCCTTGTCCCTCTCAACTTCAAATTCTTAAACCTTGGATCGAGTGCTTTAGCTGTCTTTTTAGAAATCTCACATTGGTGTCTTCTTTGCGTTTTGTCAAATCTTCAGTGAAAGTATTCTTAAAACGAACAACGTGCTCAGTCATCATCAGAGACTGCTATAACATGAAATATATGGCAGAATGTGGGTAAAACAGAGCAGGAGACCTACTCTTCCAAAGAGTTCAATCACTAATTTAATTAACGCATTGTTTTTTCAATAGGCATCATCAGCATGGAAGCATGTCCTCTGGAATGGTGGCTGAAGCATGTGGGGCATGCAAATGTGTAGCATATCTGGCACATAAATACCTTGCAGTGCTGGCTACAAAAGTGCCATGATTCTTATCTCCTGTAATGTAAACACACTTTTTCTCTTAGCATGGCTGAACTAGAAGTAGGACTGAGTGGACTTGTAGGCGCTAAAGTTTTACATTCTTTTGTTTTTGAATTCAGTTATGTAACAAACATAATCGACATTTGTAAGTTGCACTTTCATGATTAGAGATCGCACAACAGTATGTTTATGAGGTGAATTGAAAAAAACTGTTTTATCATTTTTACAATGCAAATATTTGTAATAAAACTAATATAAAGTGAGCACTGTACACTTTGTTTTGTGTTGTAATTGAAATCAATATATTTAACAACGTGGAAAAACATTCAAAAATATTTATTACATTTCAATTGGTATTCTGTTTAACAATGAGATTAAAACTGTGAGTAATCGCAATTAATAAATCGTAATTACTTTTTTTGAGTTAATCGCATAAGTTAACTGCGATTAAGCAACAGCCCTAAAATTTATATGTATAAGTGCACTAAATAAGCCAGCGTGATTGCCTGGTAACATTGCTAGGATGGCCAGATGTCCCGATTTTATAAGGATGTCCTGATTTTATATGTGATATTTGGGGCTTTTTCTTATATAGACTTCTATTACCCCCCCCCCCCACCCCGTCCCGATTTTTCACACTTACTATCTGGTTTCCCTAAGCATTGCGTTGCTCAAGAATAGCTTTTGTGGTTTTCCTTAGAGGACTATGAGCTTCAGATGAATAGTTGAAATTTAACACTTGGCCCGTGAAAAGGAAAAGACTGAAGTATGCTTCATACTTGGGCACCCTCTAATGGATTATTGAATATTACTGCAACCTTGAAAGAGCATACCACTACTAGGTTCAGGATAAGAAAAGTGGTTAATGTAGTCTCTCATGAATTGAGGAAGGTACAGCTTAGACATTGTCACTTCCCATGAAAGGGAATGTGAGCTTTCTCTCGCATACAATCTTGTCTCTTCCGCTGCTGAGCCCCACTTGGGCTCTTAGGACAGAGGGATAACTGCAGTGAGGAGAATATTAAACTCAGGATGGATGAAGGATTATTTTGACTTCATGTAACTTGAGGCTGTGTACTTGCTTAGTCCTACTTACAGGTTGTTGCAAACAATTCAGAGAAATTTTTCCATTCCAAAAATTACAGGAGTTTGACATATCCTAAGACTGTTTTTCTGGGAGCAAAAGTTGAGAGTGTTAGTGTGGTCTTTACAGGCTCAGGACACAGTGCACAACAATGGTAACGTGTGGTGTTGTAGGAGTATACCAAATGGAGCCAGATTTCTGTATAAGTTGCACAATTAAAAGTTTTGGAACTTAAAAATCAGTGCAGGACCTGGGGGAAACATTAGAACATTTTAATTCTGTGCTGAGTTCTACCAGCAAATTTAATTATGAAAGATCATTGAGGTTAATATTGTTGTTCTTCCCTCATGGGTAACCCTTTTTTTTTTTTTTTTTTTAAAGAGCTTCTTATGTGGGTCAGTTGCTGTAACTTTCAGTGAGTAGGGTGCTTTAATGGATTCTTTTAATGAAAGAATATTAACAAGCTGAATATGTGAACAATAGGTTCAAAATACAAAGACTGATCAGACCACTTAAGAACAGGCTAGAACAGGGATTCTCAAACTGGGGGTCGGGACCCCTTGGGGTCACGAGGTTATTACATGTGGGGGTCACGAGCTGTCAGCCTCCGCCCCAAACCCCACTTTGCCTCCAGCATTTATAATGGTGTTCAATATGTAAAGACGTGTTTTTAATTTAAAAAGGGAGTCACACACAGAGGCTTGCTATGTGAAAGGGGTCACCACTACAAAAGTTTGAGACCCACTGGGCTAGAATGTAAGGTTAGATTTTTTTTTTCTCTTCTCTCCCTCGTCCCCCTCCTTTTTTAAAATCAAGTTGCTGCTTTTAATGAACAGGATGAGATTGTTACAGCTAAGCACTTTAACTATGAAAACTATGATTAGGTCATATTTATTATAATGAAAACCATTGGATGGCTTGTTGTCTCACAAGTGGTGGTGGTTATACTGCTCTGCACATCAATAGCATTCACTGCACTTCTTTCATTTGAAGATCTCAAAAAACAATCAGTGGATTAAGCTTTTTACCACCCTTGTTGGGCTAGCTTTGCAATATTCTGCTTCCCTGAGGATAAGGACTTTTTATGATTGAATTAAATAGATTGTCCACCATTGAGTATATTTTGAGCTCAGGTACAAGACTGTTATGCCCACCTCACAGATTGGGAAACTGGGGTATTAAGTGATTATATGACTTTTCCACAGTCATACAGCAAATTAGTTGCAGAGCCAGGAGTTAAAATGCAAATCTAAGCCATCTAATGTATTTATCCTAAGAGTTAACTGCTTACTTATATAGGGGGTAGGGTGAAAGGCATTACAATTGAAGCCAGAGAGTGCCGTGGGGGAAGATAGTAATAGGAGAATTTATGTGGGAGGCAGGGGAATTTAGTGTGGTGAAGCTTTAAAAAACAAGCAAACAAAAAATCTTGTAACTAGTAAAATCTAAGCCTATCAACCTGATAATTTTGTATGTTGTATCCTCTTTCCTCATTTCTCTTATCTGTCATTAGATTGCATATTCTTCAGAGCAGGAAATGCCTTTGCTGTTTGGCAAGTGTCTAGCATATTTTGGGCTCTGCTGTAATCTAAATAATATAGTATCTCTTGATTCTCACTCCTGTACCGTAACAGTTTGAAGAGTCTTTGTGTTACTCTTTGTGTAGCTTCCGAGGTTAGCTTTTGCATTGGCATGTGACAGTCATGGTTCGGTTTCATTCCTACACCCACTCCACAACTTGGTGGAAGCTGTTCAAGCCAGGGTTGGAAAGTGCTTTGTGTCACAGGGGTAGCAACTCTGAAGTGGCCAAAAGGTAGGTGTGCTTTGGTATCTGAAAGGGTAACTGGAGAGAAGAAATTGGAGGCTCACCCTTACCGTGGTAAATCTAGGAAGACAGAATCTCAAGGTTCTAGCAAATGTTTACTGCGATATTTCTAAGTCATAAGTGCTTTTTAAAATTTTACCCTGGGCTTTTAAAGTTTAGGCCATAACCAGTAAACTACTTTGAACTTCTAGGTAAGATATTTCCAAATCTCTTAGGTGCTTCTGAAAATGTTACCCAGGTGACTAACCCTATACATTCTGTAATTCCTAAGAATTCCATTTACAGGACTAAATGTATATTAGTTCTTGAAATGATAAATTAGAGGTCAAATAGTATGCTTATCCATTGTGGGTTCTGTGAACAAGCAAGCAAGACAAATGAAAAATAAGCTGTGTTTCCTGTTTGGCATTCAGTTATTCAGGCTGCTTTTCCATTACAGAGTTACTTCGGCTGGTATTTGAAGCTGGTTATTAGTGTGCCCAGTGAGCCATGCATTCTTGGGGTAGCTGTGTTTTTAAAATAAAGTCTGAAAGCTTGAGCTGCTTAATTCCACTAAACCCAGAGTTCCTGTTTTTGGAGGCACTTTAGCAGAGCTTGTCTTTTCACTTTGTGCATACAGAGCTTCAAGATAAACAAAGCTTTCAGAATAAACATACATTTCAGATTTTTCTGTTATCTTTTGGGGGTGGCGGAGGGGAGGTAGAATCAATAGGAACAAAATAAAATTCCTCGTCTCTTTAGTTATCTCCTGCCTAACCTAAAGAAAAGAACTGAAAATTGTATGACCTCTTGGAGATTGTTCTCTTCAATACAGGGATTTCCCTTAGTATTATCTTCTTAGAGCTGGATAGATGCCAAGATGCTCACAAATCTTCTCAACTGACAGTTAAAAAGTGGTTTTATATGTAAAGTGTTCTATTTTAAAAACAAAACCATTCCCTTGAGAGGCCATATGGTATGTTCCACAGATTACCTCTCTTCAAATCACTTCTAGAACCCTATCTGTTCTAAGGTGGCTACCAGTTTAATATTCATACACACCTTCTTATCTGAACTGCACCAATTTGTGCTTTTATGCTGTAAACTCTTTTGGATAAAGGCCTAGTTTTGTTTTCTGTGTTCTGTATGTTTTGTTAGCTGCGAAGGCCTGTGTATGTACTGAATATGAAATGTAAATGGTAGATTAATTTTTTTAGATACTACTGTTGATAAAAACAAACTTATTTTTTCTCCCTAACACTACACCCTTGCAACTCTTGCCTGTCTAAACTAGCAAGAAGAGTTACTGATTTCAATCAGCCTGGTATCCTCTCCACAGACCCGATAAGTCTACTGATTTCCCCAGCTGACTGCTGCTTCTTGGCCCAAAGTACTGGCAAACGCAACCAATCTATTGCTTTTTCTAGTTCTGGGCTCCAGGCCCAGTGCTGGGAGACTTCATATGAAATTGCAGTGATCTACATTTAAGTATTCTCTATCTAGATGGTCTAAATCCAGATTAATCACATTCAGGTTTGAATTTGCTAGATCATCTTTTGGGGCTCTGCTTAGTCTTCTCTGAGGTCAGAAGGCAAACTTTTTCCCTCGGGGGGAAAAAGAGGATGCTCAAGGATCCAAAAATATTCAGAATACAGCCTTAATATGCCACTATCAGTTTTTCCTGAAATACTTGTGTAGATGTGATGAACATGGCTTCACAATTCTCTATTTCCTTTTTCGGTATTGGTTATTTGATAGTTTAAGTTAGGCTGGAACTGAAAGGGATTTGTTTTCCTCATCCTCCTCCACCTTGGGATTTGACTGTGTGAAAGAGAGAATAAGGAAATTGAATATTGCAAATATGGCATGGAAATGTATTCAATTTCCTCACACTGGCTCCAGTTTAAATATAAAATGAAAAGGAATATGCTACTAATGTTTGTTCCTGAATTCATGCAAATATATGGAGACATTTCAAAATTTTAAGACTGTGCTTGTTATGAGAGCAGTGATTCTCACCATGCTTTTCCACTACTTACTGAAGACTATCTTGTGGACATCTTCTGTCTCATTTGTGGTCATGCATCCTCCTGTACCAACCACTGCAGTTGCCAATATGGAAAAATGCTCAACTGTGTATTTCAGTTGATTTGAATGTGATATGTAAGATAATGCTTCTGTTAGAAATTTGACTGCATACTATATACACCTCTACCCCGATATAACGCGGTCATGGGGAGCCAAAAATCCGTACCCCGTTATAGCTGAAACCCCGTTATATCGGGGTGGGGGCGGCCGGGCTTCAATGGTGATTTAAAGGGCTCCGGGCTCCGGCCGTTGCGGGGAGCCCAGGCCCTTTAAATCGCCGGTGGAGCCCCGTTGCCGCAGCCCCAGGGTAGGGGCAGCAGGGCTTCAGCCGTGATTTAAAGGGCCCAGGGCTCCCCGCAGCAGCCAGAGCCCCGGACACTTTAAAATGCTGCTGGAGCCCCGCTGCTATCGTGCTATACGCGAACCCGTGTTATATCGGGTCGTGTTATAGCGGGGTAGAGGTGTATATATCCTGTATTCTATTATACATTTAATAACACACAATGGTTTTAAAGCTACACATTTAACAAACTAAACAGGAGTAACAGTTCCACGTGCTCCTGAAAAGAAGTGTTTGCAGAATTGGGCCCTTCATGTGTCAAGACTAGCTTTCCCTTTTAGTTTCTGAGGTTTTTGAAAGGGGAAAGGAAAATGTTGGCTGCTAGAATTATAGACCTTGTAAACACCTTGAACCAACCAGCACAGAATTGGTTGTACAGATCTGTAAAATAAACACTTCCCACTATAAATGTACAATATACAATTTTTAAATACGCTGGATTTGGATAAGCTTTGATAAAGGCCCTTTTATAGTAAGGAGTATGTCTAGGGGCTAAGTTTAAAACTGTAGCCTTATTTTCCTTGTAAAGGCTTTCAAAAAGTGTCTGAATTTTTGCCCAAAATAAAAATATTCTTGAGTTTTGGTTAATGCATAATGCAAATTAATGAAGAGGATTTAAAAAAATTTAAAATAAATAAATAAAAAGCCCCACAAAAATCCACTTGGTCTGAGGACCAGACAGTCTTTACTGCAAAAGGTGATTATTATTTTTAAATTGAAAACGTGAAACAGGGTTTATAATAATGTTTTTTCAGCCTTAGCTACAGAAATCACAATTGGCGACTGCTATTATTATTGCATGCAAAATTTCCATTTTTAAATATTATATGAGGATTTATTTGTTCAGTCATGATCAAATATAAAATGCATTGCTGAATGTGGCCCCCAATCCAAGTTTCTTAAATGTTATCATTGGATGTGATTTATTACCACGATTATTATAATCACTTAATATACATGCTGCAGTAGCACCCTTAGTCAGGACTGGTGCCCCATTTATGTTGGCCTCTATACAAAGGTATTCCCTGCCCTGAAGAATTTGGTCTAAGAAAAATGACATACAAAGGATGGAGTATGGGGGCGGGATACCGTCAAATATGTAAAATACTTACCTAATTTTTTAAAAATAACCTTATAAGACGTTGAGTATCCTTACTGCCTGTCATAAGTTAAAGGGAAGCATCATTTATAGTGCAGCCACGTCCAAGAGTATCTGAAGAAAATGCAACATGGTTGTATTGTTATTAACATGAAAATCTCCTTTTAACTCAAACAAGTCTTTGACATACGCTGTCCATGGAACTTACAGATTCATATGATAACATTTGCTTTGCAAAATAGAAGCAACTGCTAGCTTGTGCACTGAAGCAACAAGGCTAAGTAAAAAAAACTTCTGAAATTAAAGACTGCCATCTCCTTGAAAGCAAATGCAAGAGATGCACCTTCCCATTTTCACCCTTCCTCCCATTATAAAGTCTCATATTGTCCAGATTGCTGTGGATCTCCTTAAATGAGTTTTGTAGCTCTAAGTTAATTTTCTGCCACTATTGTTTCAAGCTGATGACTGTGGGTGTTTGTGTATCCATTAAGCACGCTGCCAGGACTTGTCCACCACTTTCTACCTCTCCCATTAAACAGCTGTCAGCAGGTTTACAGAGCTGCTCTCTTGCTCTGCATTAATTGCTGCAAGCCACTGGATTCAATGAAAAGCATCCATAAAAGAGGAGCACAGAGTTGGTATAGAGGTTGCTAAAAGTAAATAGAAATGCCATGAGCAGTTAGGTCAGATTTCATATGTAGTCATATCTGTGTGGTTAGCAGAAAGGAGGTGTCAATTCTTTTTAAATTCTTCCTTTGCTCAACTAACCTCTCTCTTCCTATTCCCTCCCCCAAAAAGGAAATGGTATAGCTCTAAACAAGTGCATATTGGTGGCATCTTGGATAAGGCACTCTCATTAAAGTTGTATATAGCACCCTGCTGAGTTTTACGATTGGTTCTGAAATGAAAATCTGTTAGAATTAGATCAAACATTATCCTAGCTGAGATAAATAATGTGAAGAAGGTTAATGATTTGTCCATGAAAGTCAGCATATAAAAAGTTTACTATAAGGATGGGGCTTTTCAAAGGAAGTAGTCTGGCGGTTGGATGTGGGTTTGAGAGGCTGCACCTAGTCTGCTTGCCTTTGAATTGGGTAGAAATAGCATTTAAAGTATTTTTGCAGAACTGGAGGTTTTAGGCTAAAGAGCTTTGTCTAATAAAGAGGCCTTTCAGCACTCACTTGGATGTTACTTATATGTATATGGATTTTTTTTAAAATGCTGAATTCAGAAATCTGCTTATTCCTAGAAGGTCTAAATGAGATTGTGGCCCATTGTGCTAGGCACTCTATAAATATGTACTGAGTCAGTCATTGTCTGAGGAACTTAGTCTAAAGAGACAAGATGGACATATGATGAAAGGGGAAACAGGCACACAGGTAATTTGATTTGCTCAAGGTCATACAGCTGGTCAGTTTCAGAGCGGGACTAGAATGCAGGTTTATTAAGAACTAGTCTGGGGCCCTATCCCCTGCACTACCCTGTCTCCCAAGATTTTTTGCTATAAGAATTTTTCTGTCTTCACTCTCCTTTCCTTCCTTTCCCTACCCCTTCACATTTCTGCAGAGCTCTGAGTTGCTTACCCAATAAACAGCCTTCCTCAAGACCCACATTATCTATTCATCATCATAGCCAAAGATGACAGGCTGTTTTGGAGGTCATCAGTGCTGCATTTTAAATTGTTGGGGGAACTGGCATTGAATGATAGAAACTGAAAATGAAGTGCCTTATTTGTTTTAATTTTTCCTGGGAATTTATCTGTGTTTATTACTACCACAAAGACTGCTGAAATTTGGTGCAAAAATTAATAATTTTTCTATGTAAATATCGGGGTTTATTTTAGTGGACGGAATGACGGGGGGGAAGTATTCAGCAGATTAGTACTTTGATGAACAGAATTCAGTGTGGTTTGCTGCATAACTAAAACAGAACTCAAAACACAATGCCACCTCTCAGTTTAAGAAAACAATACATCTCTAACTCCCCCTCCCCGCCCAATAAAACTTCTGAATACTTTCTTGTGTTCTGAAATGTATTCTGATACAGATTTTCGTTTTCTTCCCATTTTGGTGTCAGATCTTTAAACCGTTATCTGCTAGCAGCTTGAAATGTGTACCCGGTGGGCATGAGATTTCATCAGTACATTCAGATGTGCATGCAC
This sequence comes from Trachemys scripta elegans, assembly GCF_013100865.1. NCBI lineage: Eukaryota > Metazoa > Chordata > Testudines > Emydidae > Trachemys > Trachemys scripta. The sequence goes on along the minus strand of NC_048300.1, from coordinate 58,919,366 downwards.
TTCAGAGCTTGAATATGTGCCCGTTTGTTGTGTATCATCTAGACAAAAATATAGCTTTACTTCAACAGACAGCTTTGTATATGCACACAGACTAATGTATTAAAATACATATATCTCATGCAATGTACTGTATGTTCCTAATAACACAAGTTATTTTTTATATATTTGAATAATACAAAAGTAGGGTGAAAATCGGGGTGGGGGGGATGGGACGGGACAAATACTTATAAAACCCTGGATTTTTTTGATAAAATGTAGTTTAAACTGAAAATGAAGGGGCTCAATTATAGCACACTTTTCTTCACAACCCCCTTTTCCCTCAGGGGTTAAGGTTGCTGCTTCTAGTGTTCATTGAACAGTCATGAAAGAATGTTTTTTTTAAGTCTAAAATCCTTGTCAACTACTCAGGTACAAATTAATGTGTTTCTGCATTTTACAGAGATGTAGGTGACCAGATAGCAAGTATGTAAAAAATCAGGATGGGGGTGGGAGGTAATAGGTGTCTATGTAAGAAAAAGCCCCCAAAATTGGGACTGTCCCTATAAAATTGGGACATCTGGTCACCCTACAGAGATGCTATGTACAAATACAGCTATTTAAACTTAATCCAGGAGGTGAGAATAAAATCTGATTTGTCACAAGCTTTTTGATAAGAAACGAAGGTAAGAAAAGGAATTTGAAATTGCTGCTTTTTGAGTCCCTTTTAGAGCCAGGTTTCTCTTGCTTTATAGACACAATGGCTTCATTGTTACTTGAAAAAAAAACAAAAAACAAAGCTGAATTACATTCAAACCAGCTGTGGAGGGAGGAAACTGCTAGACACAAGGCCTAGCAAGTGACATTGACGTTTATTGTAAGTTCACTGTTAGTCTTGCCAGACTGTTTTGAATCCAGCAATTTGTAACACTGTAAAAGACATTAGTATTTTTTTAAGTTTTGTCATTTATTATTCGGCCTAAATGACTAGTGATCAATTTTTCCTTTTCAAATAAGATGACTGAGATTGACTATAGTCACTTGGTAAGAGATCACTATGGGACTTGATTGAACCAGAGAACTTTCACTAAGGGTTCTTTATTATGCAAACATGATAAAACATTCTGTACACGAAGGCCTGTAGTATACAATAAGTCAAGTTGTGCCTTTGGCTTAGGGAGGTGCTAGTCCACTGACTGGGTATGTTGATCTTAAGAATTGGAGAGGAGAATTAGACCTAAACATCTTGCAAGATGAAATTCTGTTACTGAAAACAATTGGAAAGAGCTTTTGTGGTCTTGTAGAAAATCTAGCAAACATTCAGACATTAAACTGGGCTGCCCATGTTCACCAGGACGGTACGTTGTATGAGTGGGTTACCGAATGTACACATTGGGGGAGGGATATCTCTCAGTGGTTTGAACATTGGCCTGCTAAACCCAGGGTTGTGAGTTCAATCCTTGAGGGGGCCACTTAGATTTTTGCCCCAGATCCCTATCTGGTCCTGCTTTGAGCTAAATGACCTCCTGAGGTCCCTTCCAACCCTGATAGTCTATGATTCTCTGATTAACTGTTAATCATGTAAAGATCTGTATAAAGAACAATGTATTTTAGGGTTAGGTTTATGTATTTTGAGTATTTTGTATGACTATTTTTTAGCAATTGTTGCTTCCTTGTCTCTCATGAATCTATGATGAAAGTTCAACAGTCATCTGCATTGTGGTGGTGTGAAATCTGTTAATTCTTTGAGTTCATTGTGAATACCTTGGAAAAAGACCATTGCCTTTTAAGCATGACTTTTTTTTATTTTTATTTTTTTTTAATTCAGTATCTCATACTTTCTGGTGGGAGTTGCTGTCCTAAGGAACGATGAATTTTGTCTCTTGGATACCCTGTAATTTTTCATAATTATTCTTGATGTTCTCACCCAATAAACAAGACTGGCAATTTGTTTCTATCCTCTGAGGAAGCTCATAGTTTAATGGGTGAAACATCAGACATAATGAAGAAAAATGGCTTGCTGTACACACCAATGTAAGAAATGCATCCTTATGAACTTTACGTGTTCAGACTTTGATATAGTCAAAAGGTCCACTTTAGTTTCTAAATTTCATCAGTCCTACACATTTAAAAATACCATTACATTTCATTCCCACACGAACCAAAAAATGACTTCCAGCTTTTCCTTTCCTTGCCTATGTTCCTTCCCAAATTTCATCTAATCCTATTCTGTACAAACTTTCTTGTTTGGATTACATCTTAAAATAAAGAGCTGTCTTTCGGGTATCTGCATATTCCCCTCAGAGGAATATGCATATTGTCAATCACCATTAATTGCCATTATATGCCCACAGATAGAGGGAAGCAGATCCCAAACCACTTCAGTATTGTGTTCCACTCATGAGATCTCTAAAAGTTGAAATGCAAAGCTGTTTATAATTAAACTAACCTCCAATCAGAAAGAGAAAACACAATGTTAAATTTTCAAAACTGGGTAGGACCCTTGTGGGCTCCTATTTGCCTAAGTCAAGGGGACATAGGTTCCTGAATTTCTTAGTTGTTCTTGAAGATTTTTCCCTGTATGTAATGCTGATTTGCGTTTTAACAGTGAATTGGAATACACTTGCTGAAGGCTATTTAAGAATCTAAATCAATAGAAGAATAGGCTCAAATAATAGTAGTAGTACTGTAGCACAAGTAGGTCTCCAGTCAGAGAAGAAGAGATGGTCCAGTGGTTAGGGCACTAGTCTAGGATTTGGGAGACCCAGTTCCCCATTTGTAAAATGGGGATAATAGCATTTTGTGAGGATCAATATATTTAAGATGGTGTGGCACTCAGATACTAAGGTGATGGGGGCTTTACCTATCTAAGATAGAACCAGGAATGGGACCCCACTGTGTTGAATGCTGTACAAAGAAAGACGGTTTTCTGCCCTAAAGAGCTTTCAGTCACATGCACACTAATACAGAATTCACTTCCTCCTTTTTTATTTGTCAAAACCGGCATTCAGACAAATATTGCCTGCTTTTGTACAATGAAGGATGACAGATACCTTTGACGGTGTGGAGACTGCAACATCTTGCTCTGTTCTAGGTCCCCTCAGTTCTTGTGGGGGTGGGGTGGGGGTCAAAATCCTGAATTCAAGTTTTACCTGCTAAGCAAGAGTAATTGACTTTCTAAAATTTGTTATGTACAATTTGTTATGTAAAATTTTGTTAATTAGAGATCTTAAATGCTTTATTTTGCTATTAATAAATCAGTGCAATTCACAAGCAGAGTGGCTGGTTGCAGAGTTAACTTAAGCATGTTTTGAGTTAGTATGTTTATTAGTGCAGGAACCTGCAACTGAAACCTTATGAATGGTTGAGGAGTTGATTTTTGTTACCCTTATGACTAGACTGTGACGTGGATATATCTTTTTTTTCAGGCACCCATTGTTCCTCTTTAGTGAACCTTAACTCTGAAATCAGAAGTTCAGGTTTTAAGACAACATAATAACTCTAAATCAGTGGTCCCCAAACTTTTAATGTCGCGTCCCCGCCCCACACTTGTAATGTAATCTGTCCGTGCCACCCTGGGAGCTGCGGTTGGGGCCCGGGGTTGGGGTCAGAGCTGGTCTGGATGGTGTTCCCTCCCCAACCCCCGTGGGGGGCTGGTCTACGCCCTGCAGCACCCCCCCAATGTTCCTCCACACCCCTTTAGGGGGGACGCACCCCACAGTTTGAGGACTACTGCTCTAAATTCATTAGTTTGTTAAGACAGAAGTTCCAGATCTCATCCTCTCCAAAGAGTTTATCAATATAAATCCTATGCCCCTATGTTTTTCCCCCAATGTCTGTGTTCCCCTTCTCTTCTTTGGGTTTAACCAAATTAGAACTCAACAAGTGCTTTGGACAGCTGTTAAATGCCGATAAGTTAGCAGATGGTCCTGATTTTATTAGTCATCAAGTTTATCTTTCATAAATCTCTCTGCCCCCAAAAGTATTTATACAAGCACATAGCATGCATATGTGGAGATCTTCATCAGACAACAAAAGACATGCAAGCAGTTTTTTTATGAGTCTGCTTTGTCTGGTTATGTTAAAAGAAGAAATGTTAACCTTGGATAAATGCTTCTTAATACTTTGAAAGATCTCCTTTGCAAAGTTCTGTGATAAACAGTGCTCTGTTCTTCTAAGCCACACTCTTTTATATACAGAAATATTTTAATAGATATATATTGTTTGGTTTACTTAGAATTAAACCAGTAAAATATTAATGAATGTACCAAGGATTGAAAACCCCAGTGGTGTCTGTGTAACTTATCTGACTTTGAGTACTGGGGGAGAGTCACAGAGAATCAAAGCAAAATTTTGAAGAAAAACTGTTCTTCATGGCTGGCTGCCTGGGTAAGTATAAAATATTAATATTTCTACAAAAGGCTGCTGCTCTCAGCGGAGGCTATGCAACCAATCTGGATATCTGAGGGGAAAAGGTTCTGAATCAGCAAAAGTAAAAGAGATCTCACCGAGGCAGCAAAAGTAATTCATGCTAGCAGAGCTCTCTGAAGCCAGATGCTTTCCCCTACTCCCTGTGGAGTGTTCTAGATGCTCATTGCTTTGGCAGCTTCCCACTTTGTGTGTAAACCTGGGTGGTTTGAATTAGTTTGGGGGTTTTTTGTGTTCTAAAATACCAAGCAGAACCTTTTGTAGTTTTAAGGCATACCTTTACTTAGCATAAGAACATAGCTTGTGTTTTAGGGACTCCTGTTTTCTCCCATCTCCTACAGTCATCACCATCATGGTACTTGGTCTCATAATTGAGAGAATTCTTTTTGGCAATTGCTTTTGTTGTTTCCCAGTTCTCATGTCCTACTTGAGATGGTCAAAACAAACCATGTTCTACCCATTGGGATGCAAAGAAGCATAAAACATATCAGTTAAGGGTGTATAGTACATTGAATATCAGCCCATTCTCTTCTTTTGTTAGAACTTTACTGAGCAAGAACATTTGTGATGGATAGGCTAAGAGAAGAAAATAGCCACCTGGGACCCAATGGACATAGCTTGTAATAAGCTACAAGAGACAGGCTTGCTTTAATATGCTGTTTGAAGCACTTTTTGGCCAAAGTCTGGCAAATACTTAAGATACTAAGATAACTAAATGGCAGAACAACAAGTTCTATCCTCCTCTCCCAGAATTCCATATCTTTTTCAAAAGAAATGGAGTGTGACCAGAGTTTAGGGTGGGTTCAGACATGGAGACAGATGCCCTGGAAAGTGCGGAATCTCACTGGGGCAATAGAGAAAGTTTGCTTGCAGAAGATTTATCTGAAAATCTCCTGCTGAGAAGAGTTAGGTCCAGAATGGGAAGAAAATTCCAGTAATTCCATATTCCATATTCTTGGAAGTACCAGGAGTAGAATTCTTGGCAACCTTCTTCCCGGACAACGGAAAAAAATGGCTATTGTCCAAAATTTCCTGTATTTGACAGTAGTGCCAGGAATTTGGCTGGGCCAAAAGGAATGAGTTCTAAGGAGTAGCCATTGCATACTATTTCTCATCTAGGTATCCAAGTCAAAGGTTACACTGCACAAATCTCCTTATCAACATATATATATACTTCTGGCGTTGCCCGCCTAGCAGGTGTGGGGCATGAGGAGTACTGGGATCAGGCTGGCCTAAACTCATAAAGGTTGCTTGAAAGGAAGGAAGAGTGTGTGGACAAAAGTATCTGCTCACAGTATCCAGAATGACACACAGAAGGAGTAACTGGAACTCCAAAAGAGAAGAGTTTTTTTGCAAAAAGAAGAACAGGAGTACTTGTGGCACCTTAGAGACTAACACATTTATTAGCGCATAAGCTTTCGTGGACTACAGCCCACTTCTTCGGATGCATCCGAAGAAGTGGGC